>NW_008622746.1:0-58748 GCF_000691845.1 Merops nubicus | reverse complement strand
AGGAATGCATGGAATAGGGTGTTATTGATTGCTTGACTAATTTTGAGTTGTTCAGAGGTTTCTAATTTAACTACATCTGATTTTGGCGGCGGAGGAGGTGGGAGAAGGCTGGTAGAAAGCATACCTCTCATGTCTAAGTACAAGATTTTCCAGAGAAGCATTTAAAGCACTTAGTTCTGTTGGAATTCACTGTTTTACTTGCTTAAACTTGGAAGAAGTAGACAATAAACCAACATAAGAGTTAGATCCACAAAAATCATCTAGTTAAGCAGTGCTTCGGCAAACTGAAAACTAAGTGAAGCAATACTTATAAATGGTATTAAGTGTTATAAGTGTTACGCTGTCTTAATTATGAAGGAAGAACACCCATATTGCTGTTAATTTTTAGTCAAATGATGAAATAATTTGGAGAATTTGCTTGAGTTTTGTAGAATTTTTTTCAGAAACCAGAGAGCCCTAGTACTTCTAAATTCACTAGCTTTTATTCTGATTCTTCAGATTAAATTGAAAAAAATTATGCTTTTCATTCCATAAAATCGTTGAAGGTGGGGTTTTTTTGTGTGGTTTTTTTTTTTCTTTCTTCTGCAGAAAAGTGCCAGACTGAGTTTTTCCACAGTGTTTGTTTTGATATGGCAGAAGAAATCTGGCTGATGTGTGAAATTCTTATACAAGGGAGACTGTCTTTAATAAAGGGTTGTGGTAGTTGTGGCTTCATGAGATTACAGGAATAGAGACTTGTTTGCATGCATTTGGTTTTCTTTTAAAATTTAAAAGTACCACTAACTATAATGTACAGTTTCCTAGGGAAATTATATTTAATATGTGGTTTAAAATGTGTTTTCTGTAAATACTTGTGGTTTTAAGTTATCTCTATTTTTGGTTAGCTGGATATGTTCATTTATTCAGTAGCAGTCTTTTGGAACCACAAAAATGAAAAGCTTTTAGCTTTGAGTTTCTCAATTTTTATTATTTATTCCCCTTCTTATGATTTATATAATGCAATTCTTATTTTACTATGTCCTTAAAATGGTAGGGGATCTTTTGAGCCGCCTGCTTTATTCAGCAATTCAAATGTGGTTATTTTAAAAAATATTGACCTTCAGTAATATGAAACCTAATATGTTAAATTTGGATTTTAGCTGTTTAGTAACTTTTGGGGTTTTTTTTCCTTACTCAATACTCCACAAATCTTTTCTTGTATTAGTTGATATTCCATTGCCAGTAGTCACAGTGAAGGTTATAAAGGTAATAAGGTTAAGAAAGGTAGCTATGGGAATGCCTTATTTTCACTTGCAGTTTAATGTAACTTACCAACAGAATCAACTTTAAACATCTAGTAGTATGCAAAAAAAATGAGTTTTTCAAGTCTATTATTTACAGGGATATATTAGAGCTGTTCTTTAGTTCTGGGAAATCATATTTTGGGAAGTTGATGGGCTAGTAGGATCAAAGAATTTTCTTATCCTTTTGTCTGTTTTGGTCCCGTTCTTCACTTTCTATGTTAAAATGTGTTGAAACATCTCTGTTTTTCCTAGCTGGATAGCAAGAGTATGGTGCAATACCATAATGAGTCAAGAAACCCTGTCTCTTCAGTCATAGTTGTTTAGTTTACACAATGAAAAACTCAAAATTTCTCTGTTTTTTTTTTTTTAGAATATATATCTATAAATGCTAGACTATCAATGTAGCAACTGAGCATTTCATGTATGTGAGGAATGAGGAAAACATACCTACCTTGGTACAAAAATATATACCAAAATGGAATGATTAGCAAGTATATATTAAGATATTTCTCTTAGCTCTTTGTAGAATTTCAATATTAACAATCAGTATTTGTTATAACTGCAAAAGTCTTTTATAGCTATTTGACCAATCATTATAGATTGCTGTGATGTAACTGAAAGGGTGACCACATAAGTAAGATGCTTAATTGGTTGCAACATTTATTTTCTGCATATCTATCTGTGCAGAAGTTTCTTCTTTGTTTTGGTAAATAGCATTTACCATGTGTACCCATGCAAGCTTAGCCATCCAGTGAAGATAACGTAATGTAAAGAAAGGGAGTTCTGGTATACTGAAATGGCAGTCTTTTGTTGGTCACCAGATCCACTAGTCTGTTCTGTTTAGCACCTTCTGTTGCCTGGCCCTGTGCCGATGCAGCGTCCTTGGCCTGCCTTTTTAGATTATTTATTTATAAGGACAACTCCTTGCTTATTTAACCCCTCTAAATAATACTAGCAAATCCCCAAACAGTAAATATTCCTTTATGTTTCCTCTTCATCAGTATGTTCCCATTAAGAAAGTAAAATTACTTTGGTTTCAACCAGTTGTGCTTTCTAGCAGCAGCTTTTTAGATGATTAAATGCTTTATAATATGTCAAATATCCTTTATAGATGGCCAAATTGTGGGTGGCTTCTGACTGTTGCCAAATCTATATGAAAATGGCAGGCCCCTGCGTGAGGTAAGGCACTTAAAGCCTTTTATTGTCCCATAAGGGCTGATCATTGGCCACCTGAAAAGAGAAGTTAGTGAAGGACCAATTCTTCTGCATCTCTTTATTCATGACAACCAAATACCATGCCTGTTGACTTGCTGGTGGCATTTTTGTCAGTTGCTTACTCAGAAGAGTTTTTGACCTTCCTAGCAAGCATTTGTTATAAATTTAAATGGATTTGACTTGGAAACACTGACACAGTGTGTGTATAGCTGTAGTATATTATGGTCATTGCATTCCATTGCTGATTAATTACCTGGGAATCTCTTGAAAACAGATGATGGTTTTACATTTTAAATGTGTTTTCAATGAAGAAAGACAATTGCAGATACTAAACATACTAGCACTTAGCCAATTGTTATTTCAGTTCTGAGTTACATCAGTTTTCATGGTGGATGACCCAGTTTTATGGCCAGGAAAATAGGAGTAATTTTGTTGGAACATTAGTTTACTACCTGCAGTGTGTAGCCTCACTTCAGCTTTTCACTTCAAACCATTTGCGTAGGATTATCAGCACTTAAGTAGGAAGTTTTGCTTTGAGAATGAGCAAAGTTAGGTGTTAGGAGGAATGGTGTGTACCCTTGTATATGGAAGCAGCAGTCATCTTCCTTTTCAGCTCCCACCCTACTTCTAAAAAGCAAGTGACATGTTTCTTTTTAATAACTTGGATGTTTTCAAACGTTTAAAACATTGAAAATATCAACATATTTTTTCTTTCTTCTTTTTTTTTTTTTTTTTAATGTTAAGCTCTCAGAAAGTTCCTAACGGGGAAAATGTTATTTGGGTTCATTCTGAGTTCTTAAAAGGTGTATGCTGTAACATCTCTTACAAAGAGAACTTTTCCTCCCAGAGGAGTAAGGAGTATTTCAAATGTATTTAGGTTAATTGCAAATTAAAAAAAGAACAAAGTTTTAAATGGTCTAGTGGTCTGAATTGAAAAGAAAGTTTTCCATATCAGTTTTTATTTAGTCATTCGTGTCATGATTTTATTAGTGTTGTAGTCCTTCACAGAGTCTTCTGAGAATACTGGGATAGCCAAGACCTGAATTTCTAATTTGGAGAATTGTCAGACATTCCCCTTCCACTCTTACTGATTTATTTTTTTTTTGGGGGGGTTTTCTTGGTTTTTGTAAGCCTACTTTTCTTAGGTAAATGACGTTTATGAGACTATGGTGTGTCCCTGGCGGTCCTTTCTGACCTGTTTGTTCATTTTTATACAGAAGGAAACCACACAGAAGGATTTGCGTTTCAAAGATTTTTTTTTTTTTTTTTTAGTTCTGCTTTTTAAGGTCCTCCATGTTTTGTCAAAATTTGCAACAATTTGCCAGTTGAGAGAAAAGGTTCTTAAAAGGTTCTTAATCGGCAAAGCCCTCAATGTTAACTTATACTGTTGGTTTAGTAGTGCATAACTCAAATGCAAGGAAGGTTTCTTGAGCAATACTTAGCTTCAGCATCCAGAGATGATATCCTTAACACTGAGTAAAGACTTAAATGTATATCCTTATAAATACTGAAGTATAATGGCTATGTATATTTACCTTGTATATTTAATGTTTCAGGAACTCTTTTTAAGTAGTTACTATTGGCTTGTTATTTTTTTTCTCCCATAAGTTAAATTTAACCTGAAAGTCCAAGCAAATTTAAATCAAAGTGAAATTAAAATATTTGTTTTCAATTATAAATACCTTGATGGAAGATAAAACCCAAAATCCCTTTAAAGTCCACTTACTATTTTAGAATAGCATAACTTTTATAGCCAAATGCCTGTTTTGAGTTTATCACAGTAATATTCAGTATTTAAATTAGCAACCATTATTAGTCACAGGGTTTTTCATGTTTGTTCTGTACTTAAATAATCTGTGTCCAGCTAACCCAGAAATATTAAATCTAGTTCTACCTTTTACACTAGCCTTTCTTTGCTGAATTGTTAAGGATTGTGTTTAAATACATGAGATACTTGAGTCACCATCTTGTAAAGAATTTTGTATGGGGATACAGTATTTTTAAGGCAGATGCTATATGTGTCTGTTTTCAGTCTCTGTGCTTGAGGAATACTTTGTATGGTTAGTACTGCTTATAACAATATAGTAAACACCCATGTTTTGTTTAATCCAGAATTTTTTGGATTTTAAGATTAAATCACACTGAAGAAAAGAGTACTGATAATTCAGTGATTTTTCTAGTTCTTGGCTAAAGATAATTTGATGTGCATTTCTAGCATGAAATCACTGTATACATTGCAGAATATAATGCACAAAGAGGAAGAATAAACAAAACCTTTTCTCCTGGTTTGTATTAGCTGAAGTATTCTCTCCCCTTTTTATCCTTCTTTTAATATGGAATGCATTTCTATTAGAATTTCATACTTTTTTCTTTATTTTAACCTCTAGAGGTTCTAAATAGATTCATATCTATTTATTATTTTGTTATGTAACCTATATTTTGAAGCATTCTTTTCTCTAGAGGTACTCTTTTAAAGAAAAAAAAGTATGGAGATTGTAAACGATATTTGTTAGGGCAAGATATAACTTTACAGATTTTGAAAAAGACATCATATATTTTTTTAAAAAAGGACAGTTCCATTTCTCAGTGGCAGTGTGTGCTTCCCTGCTACAGCTGCATATATTCTGAATATGATCTTTCTTCCTCCACCATCCGATTTATTTCTGCAGAGTCGTGCAGTGAAGTCATAATCCTGTGTTTCACATCCATCTGTTACCATAGAAATGATTGTAATAACCTAAATTTAGCACAATGTCTTTCCTGCAGGATCAAGCAGGAGGATTGAATGGCATGTATATAAAAGAATCTCTATGAAAATTAGAGTGTTAGCAAAATTTACATGACAAAAAAAAAATAAATCTCAAGCAAAATGTCTGTAAAAAAATTTTACTGCTTTTAGATTTAAAACATCATATATGAAATTTGCCACATACCATGCAAACTGCTTAACTTTAATGGCAGTAATTTTTTTTTATCCTAACAGGAGCTGCTACAATATATATTGGCAGATACATATCTTAATCTGATGAAAATTACTGGTTTTGAGAATCAGAATATTTACTGTGGTGTAGATGTATTCAAAAGCAAATGAATGAGCTTAGAATTTACTACTACAAACGCAATTCATCTTCATATTTCAAAATGTAAAAAAAAAAAAAGTTCTAGAAATCAAATTGGACAAATTTTCCCTTCCTAGAAGAAATTCTTCTGTTTCTTATTGTTTGTTGAAAACAGTGAGTTCTTTATTGCATAACTTTTAAGTTCTGTCTTTCTACATTTATGTCTTCTGAATAGATAGTTGCCCATGCACAGTCCTGCCATTGCTACATGTGTTTCTGTCTCAAAGAAAGAAGAAAAGAGAACACATGATAAAATGTGTAGGAAAGCTGCAAAACTAGAACTTGGAAAACAGGAAATATATATACTACTTTCTAAATAAATTCCTCATGACAAATCCATTTGATAGATTGTGTGCTGTTATAAACACAGGACTCAGGACCTTCACATTAAGGATGTGATGATAAGGATAACTCTGGTCAACTGATGGCCACCTATTCAGTATATATTGTTTCATCGTTGGTGAGCAAGCAGCTGTATGAATTATTTACTTCATGTTATTTTTGCTTTGAAAACAGAGTTGCTAATCTCCTTGTGGTCCTTATGGAGTATTTGAACTACATACACAATTTGAATCACTCTGTAGGTCTGAAGCATTAACATTTCATAGAGAAATGAGGCACAGAGGGATTCAGATCAAAAGTATCTGCTAATTTTGAGTGTGATAGTTGAGTTATTTGCAAAATCATGTTAAAAGTACGTAGTATTTAGTATTATGTAACACAAAAACCACAGCTCTCATTAACATGGCTAAATGGTGGATGCTAAACATTTATGTAAAATACATCTTAAGATGTCAAATCAGGCACTCAAAGAACAGTGTCCCCCTTCTGTCCCCACTTTCCCCTCCCCACTCATGCATATGCTCTGACTTATACTTTCTCTTTGTTGTCTCAGTGGGGAGAATAAATCTTTTTTTTAAAGAGAAATCTTTTTGCAATTTACTTCCTTGTTCTGTACATGTCTTTCAACTGAAGCAAATTAGGGAAGACTTTCTATTATCAGGCCTGTAAGGCAGGTAGCAATCATTTAGTGCTTCCCTGGTAAGTTTACTCCTAAACAATAGTGGGTCAGAAAATGGTATATAAATCCAAACAATGCAGTTGGGTTTGTGGTTTTGCGTTTGTGGTTTGTTTTTTCTTTTTTAAATATATATCTGATCTTTATATGTTTCTGATTTTCAGAAAATTTTAAAGAATTTTCATGCCATGATATGATACGTATAGCCCTGCAGAATAGTGGTTTCCGCAGCGTTTATATCCTACAAAATGTTCCTGTTAGTGGAGGTGGTAATACATTTGAGAACTCTGTTCTGACATCTATAAGCTCCTGGCTAACCATTTTCATTGATTCAAATACCTGGAATCACAGCTGTTGTTCTGTGGAAACAGTTTTGGTGTTTTTTTTGCCAGTACTATGTCATAAGTCTGACCACATTTTCAAGGGGTAGAATAGAAAACATCATGAGGTTTTATGCTTTATTGATGTAGAACTGGTTTTTCAGACAAGGTTGACGTTTACTTGATAGTTGTTTTGTTTCACTGAGAAATAGGAGCTAGACAAAACAAATACTGAATGGTGTTTCTTGATACATGACTGGTATACATGTAGGGAAAAACAGTAGTAGGTTTTTCCTTTATGATGATTAAACTGGTACTGGATATTGTCTTACTAATAAAAGGTCCTCAAGCTAAGTTCTAAGACTATTATATTGCCTTTTGGCTTTGCTATTGCTGTAGCTTCTGTTGGTCTGAAGCAAAAGTGGCAAGGTTTGATGCAATGCATTTTCCTGAGAAGTTGGCAGATTTTGATTTCCTTATTGGAAACCCTTTTTGCAGTAAAACATTCAGGACTTTTTTTAATTTCTGTTTTGGAGTTTTTTGATTTTTTGCTTATAATTTTTATGACTGTTCTTTGAGTTAAGCAACAGTCCATTGTAAATGAGTAAGTGAAGGTGTAAAGCTGTGGTAATTTGTATAGTACTGCCACTGATTAAATGTGTTAAACAGTTTTTATATTTTTAAGTTGAGTGATAATCAACCTATTTGAGAAGTATTATATAGAAGTATAGAATAAATGAAGTATTGTCTGGTTCATAGACTTGTATGAATGATCCTTGGAGTTGGAATAATTTATGAGACAATTTATCTTGACTGTCATTTAAAAAATTACTAAAAAAATCAGAGTTTGTTCATTAGGTCACAATGTTTTTAGAAAAGTAAACAGTTAAAGAAAAGCACATCTTTAATGTAAGGATTGCAATTTTTTTCTGTAATGAAAAAGGTGTTACATTTTATGCCTTTGGATATTCTTTTCATGAATATATAAGATGTATCAACAGCTAGTTTTTAAAGTATGAATGCAATGTAATGGTATTTATGTAATTAGGACAAATATTTGGTTCAAACATTGAGATTAAGTGATTGTCAGCATAAGTGCTGCATATTAATGCTAACAAAAATATTTGTTTATATTTATTTGTCTGCATAAGGGTTGGTAGTAACAGAGAGAACACAGCTATCTTCTAATGTCTTCCTACTAGGTCATGATGAGGATCTTAGCTTTTCATACAGAAATCTGACTGTTCAATTGCTACAGTCACACTAAACCACAATTTTCTAAATTACAGGTATTTATGCTTTAAAAGACATACTTCTTTGATGGACTTTGTGTCTTAGTCTAATGTACTTTAGTTTGCAGCTGAAATAACTCCATGGTGTTCAATGAGAAATGATTTATACAAGCGGGCATATAAAAATTGTGGGGGGTGTGTGGGATTGTTTTTCGGTTTTGTTTGGGTGGTGGTTTTTTTTTTTTTTTTTTTTTTTTTTTCCTGGACCTACATGAGTGCTATTTCCTCTGGATTTGCATTTGTATATTTTTTGCTTTCCAGGTAAGTTATATCTCTTCCTCCTTTTCCCTTGAAAAACAGCTTTTTATTTACATCTAACCACTCTTCATACTCTGTCATTAAATCAGATGGGTTAGTTGCTTACCCCATAAATAATTCAGATGGTGTGTTTTCAGTGCATGCATGGGTTTGTTGTCACCCCGTGGTAGATGTGTGGTCTGTCTTTTTGAATGAAGTTCAGGAGAACTTTTTAGGTCAACTCAATCATTGGATTGTTGCTGTATTAGGACATTATATTCATACTGAACAATGAGGATTCATGAAGAAGTTTGACATGTTTTTACAGTGTTTTATATTTCAGGTTTGTACTCCCCTGTAGTGTAAAGCCAGGTAAAAGCAGAATATTGAAATATAAATTCAGCTCGTGGCCAACTGTAATCTAATGTAGCAGTTCTTTTATATTTCTGCTTTCATATATTGGTAAAGATAAGCGCAATTGTCAAATTTGAGAGGTCATGTAGATGCTGATTAATGGCTTGGAAAGCAATGCTTCAGGTTCAGTGTTGTAGTAGATTGGCTAGACACTTGCATCAGAAGGTTCAGGTGGTCTCTGTCAATTACTAGAAACTATTCTCAATTTCTAATGGCCAGGATTTAAGCAGATCATGACTGGTTGTGCTGTCCTGTTTCGCGAATTTTATATTATGGTACAGTACTATGTTTGCTGAGGGGAAAAAAAAAAAGTGTGCTTGCATCTGCATAATACAGCTATGTGTAAAATGTATAACTCTGAGAACACTCTGGAGCTTTAGCTATTTGATTATAAGAATTGGAAAACCTGATTGAATTGCTCCTAAGTCCTATTTGGCCCTTCTTTGAGAGAATTTGTCCTATGAAAGCTAGAAAATAGACTAATTATAGTAAGCATCTAGTCCAGCCCGTAAGTGAAACTGAGATATGTCTAGATAGATGGTTGGTTTAGGAGCTCAGGCACATTACTGGGTATCTCAGGTTTCTCTAGATTTGGTACTTCCATGTGCAGAGTTTAAACAAGATGAATGATCATGGCTGAAGAATTTGCAGATCTAACTGCTTCTGCTTCATATGAATATCAAGAGGCTTCTTACAGTTTCTAATGGAGGTTATAGAGAAATACATAATCCAAGGTTTGATGCAAGTAATTAGAACATAATTTCTGGAAATAGTGAAATAAAATTTAATCTCATAATTCTAAAACCCTAAAAATGAACTCAAAAATGAAGAAATAAGGTTGTAGGGTTTAGGTCTTTTTTACAAGAGGAGTTTAAATGTATCTTAACTATATAGAGAGACCTTAGATATTATACTGAAAAACTATAAGTAATTTCAGAAATAGATAAGATGAATTAAGACAAACCTGTATTGATCTTCAGTAGAAAGTCAAGTTATCAATTTCTTACTTCATTGTGGTGACAGATTTGTGTTACATCTGGCAAGAGGCAAAGGATATTCAGTGACAGAGGGGAAGTAAGAGGACCATCTTTGTCTGCCTACTTAGGAGGCTCTTAATTAGTGCTTCTTTTAAATATTTATGACTTTTTTTTAATCACTTTTGGAGGTTATAGAAGTGAATATTGAATAAATCAAACCCTTACACGGAATTATTTTCTGAACACAGTAGCATGTATAATGCTTCTACTCTTCCTGAATGTTATGACAAGCTCTGTATATGAACTCTGTAAGGATGTTTACATGTAACTTAATATACTACATAATATCCTAGCAACTGAAGATGCCTTTGGTATGTGATGAAAGCAAGTGTAGCTAGTTACGCAGCTAGATTTATTTCTTACAGAGCCCGTGTGCTAGATTTTAACTATTAGCAACATGTTTGATTTACAGGTAAAAATTATCAGTGATGGTAAACATTTTTATTCTTGTTTACTTTTTCTTAGGTTATGCTTTCTAAAATGAACTAGTATAGCTCATTTGTAGGTGGGCAAAAGACAGAATACTACTTTGATTTGTAGAAGTTCTTTAATGTTGCTGTTTATTATTACTTATTATAGGAGCCTGAAATTAACACCTGTTAATAAGACTAAGCACAATCAAAAGGTGTTTAGAAGTATTGCAGATTTACTAAGTTGTCAGTAGTCACTTTTCTCATTGCAATTTGGACTATATGTGTTTGTCTTCTCATGTTTAAAACTATGGTGAATTTTATCTCCTTTATGTATTGTAATTAAAACCCTAAGATGTCCTCTTCATCTTATGTAGCTTGGCCTCCCTCCTTGCCTTGTCATGAATGCAGGAGAAGAGAAAACAAATGTCTCTTACACAGTAATTCAATTTTAGGCTCAGTGAGCCCTAATTGGTAATGAACATTTAAGGAATTATTGTAAAATGATGTTATATTTGCATTTATACTAGAAGTGGTTTTCTTTGTTTGTTTTTTTTTTATTTTATTTATTTTTTTTTTTAATTTTTTTTTTAATGTCTGTGGTAGTCACCGCTGTATAATTTTCTACCATAATAAAAAACCATCAGTTTTTCAGTCTGATGAAGAGCTTCCCTGTTGGCATTTTTTTTCCCCCTCAAGTTTCTGCATTTGTGTGTCAATGAGAATAGACAATTTAGAGTACTTTTAAGGTAGAGGGCATTGCTGAGAGGCACAGAATGGTTTTTATTTGCTTGATTAATAACACTCATCTCTTACCATCAGTGGTTTTAAATATGTATGGCAGGTAGTATAACTCAAACTTAACAAATTGCTGTTCAGCAGAAAGACCTGCTAAGTGGAGAAGCCCTTGGCACTTGGTTAAGCAATTCTTTAGCATAAGCCTACCTTTTTCAAAGAAGCAATTTGATGGTTTGTTCTCACTATTCTAGGGCTTCCTTAATTTTAAGGTCTGCTTTGCCAAAGCCCAGTTTGGGTGTCTGACTCCAATCCTGTTGTTATTTGACCATTTATCTCCTAAGAAGGAAGGTTATTTCAACACAGCAATCAGAAATATGTTTAGTAGGTTTCTTGTTTTTTTTTTTTTTTTTTTTTTTAAATTGGCTTTCAAAGTATGTGGTTTAGATTCTGCTGTTTGGACAATTCAGTGTAATCTCTATAACCAAATACTCACTTTGGACAAGATGAGGTTGGTGAGTTTCTGCAGAGCAACACAGAAATTTTCAAGCTAAGTTTCCTTAAGTTAAAACAATTTACTTTATATCTAATCCTTTTTTTCAATGCTGTTCCTGTGTAATTTTTTTGCAGTATTAAAGTCTTTCTGTTCCTATAGTCTTCAGTGTAGTTTCTACTGAGTGTGACTGACTATTCATTTTTGGTTGTCTGATCTTCAGGTGATAGATACAAGCGATTATAAAATATATTGCAAGTTCTAGTGTTGAGCAACAAAAATTTGTATTGATAAGTTTCTCATTACTCTTCTGCTTCCCAAAAAATATGCATGGCAGATTAAAAGAAACAAACGTCTTCTGTCATCCATATATACTCTGCTTGACCTGTATTTTATTGCAACAATATATTTTTGTGCTAAAACATCATTCCTTTTCTGTGTGTACGTTTGTTCTGTGAAGTTAGGTGTGCTTCTAATGTTGTAGTGTAACAATATTTCCTATAATTTGGTTAACAATATTTGTGTAAATTAAAAATCTAAAAATAATCTGTAGTAGAATTCCAGGGTTTCAGTACATCACAAGTTCTGGAGAAGTCTGGCTTTCTTGGCTTTCCTAACAAACTACCTGTGATAGGTGGGTGACCATATGTTTGGTGAACTAGCTCATTTGCATATAAGAACAGAAATGTTAACGTTAATCAGCAAGGGGGGGGGGAATGTATTTTTGAAGCACTGGATAGATTATTAGAATCTGATGGTAAACCCTGGGACGAACAGAAAATAGGGAAGTTGATATATTAAGATATAATTGGTAACTGCTTAGGGGTCAAAGCTGTAATTGAGCAGAAATATTCAAAAATTTCCATGTAATGTTTTTATTTCCCATTTTTCCTCTGTAAGATGTTCTGCTGTATCTGAAGCACTGTTATCAACATATGCAGACTTCTTAGCATTATTTTGAGCATTTACCCTTATATTTACCCTTCTGTCATTGTGGCATGTACACATACTATATTTTCATTAAAAAAAAGAAAACATTCTCAAAAGCTCTGTTAAGTGTTAAGCTAAAAACACAAGCACTTAGACTTTAGTAAATGCAACTGTTTTAATTGTTTATTTTAGCCTTACTTGTATTATTTTGTTGCAATAAATGCCTGTTATGAAGTTTGACATGACTCTAGTGTCAGAGAATCACAGAGTCATTGAGGTTGTAAGGAACCTGAAGCTCATCTTGTCCAACGCCCCTGCTCAGACAGGGCCACATAGAGACAGCTGCGCAGGACCATGATACTCAAGTCACAGAATGAGGAAGGAACTGGAGCTCTTTGATGGTAACTGGAACTAGACTGGGGAAGAATTCTTGCAGGTTGTAGTAACTTTTCTATCAGTGCCTAAAAGTAAAGGCTGTAAGCCAAGTAAGTTCTGGCAATCAGTACTTAGTCTCCATGTTGTGAGATTCACTGTGTTTGAATTAAAATGCAATCCTCAGGTGAAATGTTGGTTGTATTCATTTCTTTTCCAAGAATTTATCATTGCAGAAGACGATTCTTAGAGTTACTTGTACTTTAACACCTCTCAAGCTATTAACTCTGCCACAACTCTTTTATGGGGTAGAAAGAACCCTATCTCTTTTGACGTGCTAGTTATTACTGTAGTGGGAGTGAAGATTTCATTCAACTTGATGCTTGTGGAAGTTGAAGAATCAAACTTTATTACTTTTCAGACCAAACAGAGTGAAACTGGGAGGTGATTTCCTTAAGTCTTTTGCTTTTATGGTTAGTCCTTTTTCTCTTCCATTATGTTGAGGACTTTGAGAAGTTGTGCTTTTTTTTGTTTTCAAAGTTGAAAGACTTTCACAAATTTAAGAAGCTCTTATATGTAACGTAACATTTTACTCTGCGAAAGCACGTGTTTGTAGTTGGTAGAGAAGAATTTCCACAGGGTATTCTGAATTAGGTTTGCAGCATTTAACATTTCTGTTCTCTACCTGTTGGTAGAGAAATTGAGGTAGTTTAAATACTAAATTCACTGTCAATATTTGAAGTTCTTTTTCATTTTGCTTGGTATATCTACCCGTGTTGTACTATTGATCAGGCAAAACAATGTAATCCAGATTTTAAATTTGTATTGCAGTTGAGTATGTTAACAGCATAAACATTCTATGTTTTTTTCTTGAACAGTGAGGTATGTATGCAAATTTTAATTTTTCCTGTAATCTTTTTGTTTTTCATATGCACTGTTCTATAGCAACTACTAAGTTTTATACCAAAATATGTATTTATTTTTACAGATTTTAAATAATACTTCAAAAATCTGTCCAAGTTTAGGTAAAGTCTTTTTGGGTCACAAGAAATTTGGCCAGTTTTGAGAAAATTGAATACTGATGGACTTTCTTAGGAAACTGCTGTTAAGTAACAGATGCATTGGAACTACCTACTTCTGCATGCAGAAGCTTCTTTCCCTTTGATAACACTAGGTGAGCAGGGCACAGAATAAATATTCTGACTTCACTCTTTAGAATTATTAATTTGTATTTTTATTTTCTATTTTTATTGTAAAGCC
The DNA here is from genome assembly GCF_000691845.1 of Merops nubicus. NCBI lineage: Eukaryota > Metazoa > Chordata > Aves > Coraciiformes > Meropidae > Merops > Merops nubicus. Next base: position 44,613 of record NW_008622746.1, on the reverse strand, counting down.
CTTTTTCTAAGCCAAAGTTGTTTTTTGGTAAAATCTTTGACTACTGTAATGGTGATACAGTTTCAGTTATGATTCCACTTGTATAAGGGATTGTCCAGCAAAACTTGTAGTAGTGTAATCTCCAGACTCCCCTGACAGTTTTCTGTGGATGTTTTGAAGTCCTCGTTTAGTTAACATACCTAGATACTAGTAGTGAGATGCCGGTGCTTTGTAATTTTATGAAGCTTATGTTTGCTGCCATCAAAGGAATTAGGCTACTGATTAGACTACCGTGAGGGGAGAGTTTTTATAAGCCTCTTGGAGGCTCTCAACTTTAGTTTCTATTAGATATTACTAGTATATATGTGAGATTAACACTTAATGTAGTTTCATAAGACAAAAATAGAATAAAATAGGTGTATACAGTCTTCATCCAATTTTGAAATTTAAATTCAATTCATTTTTTCCTAATATTTATTCTCTATGTAATAGTGCCCAAAAGTGAGGTTCTAATGTGGTTATCATTGTGTAAAGCACTTTTAACCCATAATTTATAAATAATGTGTATTTAAGGCATGAAAGAAAAGATCACACCTACTGACAAATCTGTCTCGCTCCATATTTTAAAGCACTGTTATGGCCAACACCAAAATCTTTCATAAGTAGTGCTAAGGGCTCAATGATCCAGTGGACACTGGTATTTTATATTTTTCAGGAGCATAATGGAGCTGAGCTGATCCTGCCAACTTCCTGTTTTCTGGGACCATGAAAGAACTGTCAATCCTAGCTTTTAACATGGATTTATTTTTAGCTTATTTCACTATTCATCAAATCCCAAGATCAGAGAATCCTTTGCAATAATTTGTAAGACACTTTTAAGAAGGAGCTAAAATGACTAGGATTTCAGGCACTGAGAATTTCTATTTGCTATTGCACCTGCATCAGTTTCACGAATATTTTTATTATTTGAGCAGGAGAGCATAAACACTCAAGATTGAAAAATCAGTTATCTAGCCCATCTCCCTTTCAGAAGAATTGTTCGCTTAAGGAAACGTTGTATTCTTCTGTACAAATAATGGCCTGAAATGATAAATAAATCTTGAAGTTATTTTATCTTTTATGTATTTGGTGCTAAGTTTCTTTAAATACCACAGATAAGTGCCATTTTAAATATCTTAACATTTGTAACTTATTTAGACCACCTTGTTCTGCAAGGTGCATGCCATTAATTTTTTCACACTTTTTATCTGGCATTTTTGGTTTCATTAAGATTAACTCTGATATTGCCCAACTCCATTTATTACCCATTCTTTTTTGACTAGTGAGAACCTTTCCTGTGGTTTCAGTAGGAGGTAGATTCTTATGCTTATGGCACTGCATGATTATTCTGTTGCGCTGAGTATGGACTACAACATCAATAAAACTATCGCTGCTTTAATGTTGATGGTATGGGATTTTCTCAGGTAATGCTGGTCATTTTGTTGCAATTAATATAAAAAGATACTTTAAAAAAAAATAGCCAAAATAACTATATAAGCTGAGTTATGGTGGGGTTTTGAGATAATGCAACCCTCTTGAGAGAATAAATGGGAGTAAAAAGAGTAGTGTCTCCCCTCACACAACCATGTTCAAAAACTCGACCTACTGAAAGCAGACAGTGTGATATTGAGAGTCTGATTTTATGGAAACAACATAGTATAGAGGACATGGTATTTTATTTATAACTTTAAGAAATAAGCTGCGATTTAGGGGAAATCCTTTGTATATGAAAGCATGGACCTGTTTGCTGGTCTTTGTTTCTAAGTTTGATTTTGGACAATGTGTAGTGTCCTTACATTCATCTGTTTAGATCCCATACTAATTAAATATTTTCTGTATAAACAGCATGGAAGAATGTTTATATTAAGTCAGTGAGAAAAGATTTGCTGATTTTCGTTTGCTTTTGTGGAGGACATAAATGTATACCTGTGTGTAGCTTTAGGTGTCTAGAATTTTGCGTTTGTGATAGTTATTGATAATGTATGTTTTCCTTTACACTTATGCTAATTGCAGAATTTTTTTCAGCATATAGTCTTCCTTTTAGATGCAGACATGTATGCTCTGTCTTCCATTTTCTTTCATACACATGTGGATGTGTGTACAGAATGGGATGCAGTTTTAATTTAGAGTTAGATTTATTATATTGAACGGATATGTCCATATCTTTCATTTGATGCTTAAATCTTTACTTTTATAATGGCTTATTTTAATAACATACATTAATTTTTTTCTCAAATAGTTAAATTCTCAAAATGAAAACCAACATGTATTCATGTATTTAGCAATGATAAAACAGATTTTACTTTTACACTGGACTTTACTTATGCAACTTCCTGTTTTTAAATAAAAAAAAAAAATGTGCATAGACATGTGCATAGACAGAGATGATGAATCTTTAAATTCTCAGATATTATTTTCTAATATATTTGCTTTATGTTCTTACTTAAACTATGCATACTTAGTATGTACTTCCAAAGTCACGGTTTAGGATGTTCTTCATGTGTACTTTTGATCCCCGTTAGGTGACTTGTAGTACTTTATAGATACACTTCTAAAAGTAGTCTTCAGTAATTACAAACCCCAGTATGATATTGGTTAATGCATTCAGGACCATAGATAAAATTTTAATTGCCTATGAGGACACAGTTCTTGCATCATAGTTTCCATTTTGCAAATTAGGTGATAAAATCAAGATAATGAGTGGCAAGTCAGACAATAAAAAGTAACATTTCACTTAAAAGCATATATTGGAACTGTAGTCTTAACAGCAGTGGTCCTTCAGATTAAGCTGTATCCAATCAAGTTCAGCAATTAAATGATGGTAGAGCCACGTTACTGTATGCATGGTCTCAGATCACTTCAAAAATTAGGTTAAAAGTTTTAATCCTCTGGGGCAAGAAGCTTGCTATTAAGCAAGTCCCACTGGAGACTTTCAGAAGCTGTTACACTGCTTAAAATAGGAAAACCATTTGTTTCATTTACAGGCATAAAATTAAACGCAAAAATCTTTCGGGCAATATTAATATTGTATTCTTAATCTATTGTTGATTACATCCATTAACTGCTAATCTTTTATTGGATGACTGATGGAAAATGCAGAAAATCACAGCATAAAGGGAATGATGAAATCTTCCTAGTGCCAAGGGCACATAGTGGCAGTAGATGTGCTACAGAGGAGGAAGAACAGCCATAGAAGACCTATGCAATATATGGTCAGCAGCTTGACACTTGTGGGGGAAAAAAGTATTCCTGAAGAGATAAGTAAATTAAAATCGTTTCGAAGGGATTGGATGCTAGGCCAGTGAGCTTGAATTTGACTCTTTGTGATCTAAAGTTGGTGTAGACAGTTGTCTTCGTGGTAACATGTTTATAGTTACTTCTGTTTCTGGAAAGATAGACTTCTGCATTTCATAATAAATAATCTATTGATTAGCTAGGTTTTGTAAATTGCAGTAACAAGTATGATGATTTTAAATATGTGAAATCCTATGGATTAGTGTGTGGTGTGACTTTAGAGGTGAAAGCAGGAATTTTGAGAATTTTATATTTGCTCTTAACTCTTCCTAAGTGTAGATGATTTTGTCTTTCTATCTAGGATGTCCATGGATGTCACTTGCACCACAAGTTAATAAGCAATTTTTTTTTAAAACTGGTGACTTTTTTTTTTTTTTTTTTTTTCCCCCCAACAGAGAATGGGTTTTCTCTAATTAAGCTTCATTATCTTGAGATAATGAAATTAATCAGTGGTGTTGTTTTGGCAGAGTCACTGTTTGTTTCACAGTTTGAAACATTAGGTGTGCAGGAACACTGGATGGGCAGGTAATCCAATATGTGATGGTATTTTTACAATGCAATTAGCTTCTGAGTGTCTTGGAACAATCTGAATAAGAATGATTTCCAAATTCATTTAATAGTTGCTTTACTGTTGAACTATCAGTAGGCTTGATAAAAGCTTATCTGCAGTATCCATTCCTATTTCTAAGTGTTTATGTTACATGTTCCATACCTCATTGAGGAGAGGTTTCAGGCATGATTTTGAGCTGCATAAACTAGAATTTACCTCTGACATGTGCAGTAGAAGTTAATTAATACAGCATCTATGCCTGCAAATTTTTGTATAGTTAAGCTTTAATATTTTCTTTGCCTTAATTTAGTGTTTAACAAGTCTTTTACAGGTGTAATTTTCTGAGCCTTTTAAAGTTTTGCTTTCAAAATTGAAAGAAGTTACTGCTGCTTAAAACCGAAAAGACTTATTGAAAATGTTATGGTTTTATTTCCTGAATTAACGAGTATTGACAAGGTTGTCCTTCAGAGTGTTATAATACAGTATTTAATTATCAACTGTAGTTTCCTTTAATAGCTTCTGTAACAAGATCATAATTATCTTGCATATAATCACTGGCTGAGACACTTAGCAGCCCATCTATGATTCATTCTTTGCAATTACTCACACTTTGTAGCCTTGAGACATAAAGAACTCCATGCTTTTCTTGACAATTCAATATTGTTAATGGTTAAAGGTAATTTTTCCCATTCTACTTTGACAATGTCCTTAAATCTAGTTAGCAGTGGCATCTTCTAGAGTGTGTGAGCATTTATTCTCAAATAACCAAATGTTTATTTGGTACTTGAGCTTTTGCTTGGCTATCCAAATTAATAAGGAATTGGATGTTGTACATGGGTACCAAACTGTGATAATGGGAAAGTTAGTTAAATGCCAGATAAACCAATTAAGTAGATATGACTACTTTTCAGTTTAGATAATGTATTTTGGATAACATTTAATAATATATGATAAGAAAGACTTCAGAGCATTATCAGTATGAGCTATTTCAGCTTGAACTCCAGCAAGACCAGCTCTTACTTATGATAGACTAATAATAGTCCAGATTCACAGTGTAATAGAATATTGGACTTGTTTTTAGCAGGCACAGGTTGACAGTTTCTTCTTTGTTCTTGTGGATAATAGAAAATACAGAAGAGCAAGGATGCTTCGAGCCTTCTGTTTTGTTGCAATGCATATGCAGTAAAGCTGTAAATTAAACTGTGCAAAGAAATCTTATCCTATCTTAAGCAATATATAACCATTAAAAGCTGAAGCCATCACATTTTAAATTTTGGTAAAACAGAAGAATGCATTTTATTCAGATTAGCAGGGTTTATATGTTTTTAATTTTGGTATCTTCATGTTGATTGCAGTAATTTACCATATTTGACTTTTCCTTGTGCAGTGGGATCATTTAAAAGTAATTTGATTTTTTTCTTTTTGTATGAACTTATTTTAATGTATTGAAAAAAATCCAGTGGTAACTTTGGGATAAGGTATATGAAAAATATGCTAACTTATTATTATGAAAACCAGTGTATTTTTATAATTTGTCTGCTACCTTTCAGATAGGATAAATCAGTATGAATTACCTATATATCAGAACAGGAATATTGCAATAACGAATCAAGATATAATTTTTATAATAACTCTAGATGAACTGAAATGATGGCTTCTTACCTTTAGAAATGTACAAACATGAGTAATGTATTTTGTGTGCTTTCTGGTTGTAGTATGCTTGCTTTTGAATGACATTTCTGAAGTGTAATAAATTGGGTTTTAGCTCATCATATTTCTACTGTCTTCCAGGAATATTATCATTATCTCCTCTGTTGATTTTTTTCATTTATACTAGTGTTAAGCTTGATATAGTTGAAGTTGTCTAAACCCTAATCTACTTCTGATAAAATCCATACATTCAACTGCTGTTAAAATATTTTTTTCAAAATTTATTAAACTTCCCTACCATAAGGGAAAGCTGAATGTCACTCACCAGCAGCTGAAACTAGGTAATTTTCAGGTAGCTGAGTAGGATGTATATGGCTTTGAAACTTTAAACAAGAAAGTCTAATAGTCTTCCTCTCATCAACTTAATCTCCTCCAATCAAAAGGTAAGGAAAAGACTCTTTCCTGCATCCTCCAAACAGGGTGACTTCCTAGGCTTATTCTACTGTGAGTTGTAGACAGTTTCTGATCTGTTCAATAGTATGTAAGTACCCATTAGCTGTCACTAGGAAGGAAAAACAAAACAAAACCCTAAACCCCCCAAAATAACAATGAACAAACAAATAGTTTCTGAATCCTCCTATTAAAAATAGCAATATTTTAATATGGCCATAATGTCATTGTGCTGCTTAAAGCTTATTAATTTTTAAACCCTGTAGTCTGTGTAGAGATATGCTAAATTGAGTGGTGTTCTAGTTCTGGTTTGTGACCTTTTTATGAATCCTTTTTTTCATTTTAATCTTCATTGTGAATTTCATAGGGATGCAGTATGTGCGTTGGATATACTTTGTCTAGAAGTCAGTGTCCTGGTTTCAGTTGGGACAGAGCTAATTTTCCTTTTTAGTTAGAATAGTACACTGGTTTGTATTCAGTATAGGATTTGATATGAGAAGAATACTCATATATACTGATGTTTTTAGTTGTTGATAACAAGTCAAGGACTTTTCAGCCTCCCAGGTCTTGCTAGTGTGCAGGTGCCCCACGAGCTAGGAGGGAACGTAGCCAAAGCCACAGACTCAAAGTGGCCAATGGAATATTCCATATCACACAGTGTCATGCTCAATATAGAGACAAGGGTTAGCTGAGAAGCTGGGGCTCACTCTCTCTTCTGGGACTGTGATTTTGGAATTTTTTCCTCTGGGATCACTAGCTGGGAATGGGCTGGGCCTTAGTCAGTGGGTAGTGAGCAATTGCATTGCACATCACTTGTTTGTACATTCTATTATTACTTTTATTATAATTTTAATTTTATGTCAATTATTAGACGATTTCTCTCTTGATCAATGAGTTTTAACTTCTTTTCTCCCAGTTCTTCTCCATGTCCCACTGGGAGTGGGGAGGAGTGAGAGAGCAGCTTAGTGGTGCTTAGTTGCTCGCTGGGGTTAAAACGCAACAGTCACTATTTTACTGAGAGGTGTTTAACTTCTCTTTTTTTAAAAACAGTTGTTGGAGCAGCAGAGGAGGACTTTGTCAGTAAGTCCTAACTTAGACAATGATCTCCTTATGAGGCTTTAATGTTCTTAGTTGTTACCATCCTGATAATCTGTGTCTCAACTTAGATTTGGGTCTGGGCAGCATCACTATTTACATTATAGCTGAATCTATCTCTGTCACATTTTGTTTAATTCTCTGACTTTATTCTGCATTGTGCATGCTTGCATGCACTTTCAGAAATACATTATGGAGTACAATCTTGTTCTGTCCCGAAGCAGGGGATGAAAGCTTTATGGTCTAACAATGAATAGAGGTAATAAATATTGCAAAGTTCAGTCTTATAAATGTGTATGATATGTGTTTATTTTATGGATGCACATTAGTTCTTGGTTTTGTTATTGCAATAGCTTTTAAACTGAAATACAAGCCCTTCTTACTATGAAAAGCAACTGTTTTATGATTGGAATGTTGTAGTAAAACAAAAAAGCAACTTTTGTTTTATTTTTATTCTTCAACTGAAAGTCTCATTTGCCAATATTTGGATTGTATTATTGTGGATAAGAATAAGAGTTAGTGTTTGCTTTCCTCTAGATCTTCATTATGTGATGTAGTGATAAAAGGCTTAAAAATACATAATCACTAGTGTTTCTAACTCAACATAGCAAACTACAATGCAATGTAACAGTAAAGGGAAAATTGTTATTAATGTATCTTTAAAAGCCTATTTGTCAACATGATTATGAATCTAGTTCCACAACTTGCCGTGTGTTAATGAAGTTGTCCTGTCATATTAGGGTGGTGAAAGAGAACTGCCTTTAAAGCAGTCAAAGTCTATCAAGGAGATTCTAAGTGAACATGCTGGCTGTGTGTCTTGGATTCTTGAAGAATAGGGTGGTTGGTTTTCGTGTAACTTCACTTTTTGCATTCTGAGCAGGTGTTTGAAGACTTCTTTCTGCTGCACAAGTTTCTACTTTTAACTGAAGATGTTAACTAAACTGTCTAATTTAGTTTTAGTTAATTGTTTAATTTAGACAATTTTGTTTCATAATTAAACATTTAATTGTTTAACTTGGACAATGTAAGTTAAAATGGTTACTGAAATGCCTTTCCAAAGCATATGAAATTGCATCCATGTGTGCTTATATGTATATAAAAGTAGTTCCTTTGCATACTGCTTTTAAGAATTTTTCCACCTGCATCTACAGAATTTTTGATTACTTTATTCACAAAATTTATTCACAAAAAGAAACACTTTCTATTCAGTTACATTTTAGTTATGAAGAATTTAAGTGCTGCAAATAACTCCACAATAATTTTTCTTCCTTTTTCTGTTTTCATATGTGTAAGAGTAGCCAGACTAAATAATTTCTAATGCATGTGGACCTTGTCTTCTATAAGTTTTCTTGTTTCAGTTTTAGTAGTTGAGAAACAGAAAATACTTCACTACTGTTCTTTATTACTGAAGTAGAAAGCAAACATGGGAAGAAGCACAGCTTTGAAAAGTTTGAAATACACTTGTCTTTTATACTGTCCTGTACTTCCTTTTAAAATATGAAGTGAATTCACTTAAACTGCCAGCACTGTATGACTGAATATTTGCATTTGATTCTTTACTAAATTTCAGTTCAGCAGTCTAACTCTCAGTGGGGGGAATGCTTTGGATGTGAAGTCATTATTGGAATACTGGTGTCAAGGAAGTCAGCTAAGATGTGACTTTAGGAATACCAGTATTTAAGTTGCCAGTTCTGTTTTGGTAGGTTAATTAACCTAAGTTGGTGAGTTTCAGTATGCTCACTGAACATAGTCCTAAAAAACAAGTTATACACAATATTCTGCTAATTTCTTCCTTTTGAGCTCTTGATCTGATTCTTCCTTCTGTTCTTCATGACCAATGTATGTTCCTAAAGAATAAACAATGTGTATTCATATCACTTGTCTTATCTTTTTCCTAGGTGTAGTAGATTATTATTGTGAATTTTAGAATTTAAAAAATGAAAAAAGTGAAACTGAAATTCTCAGTGCAGATACTGACCCTTTACAGAGATAGAACTTCAAGTCTCCTCCTGTGAAGATGACATCAAGTCTAGCAAGAAACTCCTTACCCCTCATTACACCTAAATGTCATTTACTGAAGTAGAAACAACTCCAAAGTCTGTTTTAAGAAGAAAAATTTCAGAGATGAGCAGTCATCTGTCTTCAAATACCTGATACCAATTACAATGCAAACAATTCGTATGCTTCTGCAAAACCATGTTTAGTATGGGAAAATGAAATCAAATCCCTTCTTTTAAATATTTTGAGATTTCATGTGTGGTGTGATATATTAAAAAATACTATTTCATACCATGAAAGTATATGATAAAGTACAGGATTCATAACCAATAGAGCACATCCACTCACTTATACAACAGAAAATAATGGGAGTATACTGAAATTGCCACAGAATATAATCATTCTGATTATATGTGTGTATGTATCTATTTTTTTTCTATGCCTTATTTTTAACGTGGAAGGAATAAATTTTTAAATTTTCATGGAAGTTATCTTCCAATAAAATTAAGAACCTCGATGTCTTGTTAAATGATGGAATGTATCTACAGCCTTACAGTCCTTCGAAGGAAATTCTGTTTGTGGCTATGTGTAGAGAGAGACTTGAGGAAAAAAAGTTGAAAATAGTTTTATTACTGCAATAGAATGTATAAATTTGATTCTTTGTGGCATTCTACCTTGTTCTTTGGAGCAACAGATGTAATTTCTCTATAGAAATATTTTTCCCATTGTCTGTTAGATCATTTTAGTCATATTGGGAATAAATACATGAGTACCAAATGTTTTAATTCCCCCCCTACCAAATGGAGTAGCTGTAGTATGGTAGTGTTTGTACTTCAAGTGCATATTTGGTTCAGTGAAAGCTTAGTGTTCCTCAGTGCTTTCACGTCAAATTTATATCCACTTTAACACTGAAGAAAAAATGTGAGAAAAATGTTGTAACCCCAGACCATCTACTGTTACATTTCCTGAATCTTTTGTCCTCAGATTTATCAAAAACAACTGTATTAAATGGGATCTGAAACAACTTTAAATATAATATTTTGATCTTTTCTTAAATTTATTATGAGTAACCACTTTTGACGTACATCAATTTCCTGCATTTAGTAAAATATTTGGCACTGGAAAGTCAGTGTTCCATTGCAAACTATTATCATGGTTCTAAATAAACACTTATATGAGGGAGTTGCACTTTATGATATATATGAAATTTAAATTGATATTTCCAGAAATAGGAAGACAGTCCTGTGTGTTAAAATATAAGGAAAAAAAAAGGTTAACTAGACATCCATAAACTCTGCCAAGTAATTTTAAATGGAAGGTAAATCTGTATTAAAAATATTAAGAATTTTCTGGAGAGAAAGTCTAGATATGAGCATTTCTGCATTAAGCTTGAGTATTATATATAATCAATGGATTTACAGAACACCTAATGTAGATGGTGAAGCAAACTATGGATCTCATGATCATAGTAATTCTTTTTATTTAATATTTTGCTGATATAGTAGTACTTTCTACCTAGAGAGAAGATTTTTATTCCCACAAAAAAAAAAAAAAAAAAAAAAAAAAAACATTTTCAGCGCTTTGCTGAACTTGTAGAATGAGTAAATACATATATAATGTACACACTCATACCTAACCTAAATTGTGTGTATGCATCATATGTAAAAGGAAAATATGCATGTAATTTGCAACTTTTAAGAAAACTTCATCTTTAATGTCAAAACCAGAGCTGTCCAAAAACTTTGGTTGGAAGTGATGAAATCCCCATCCTATAGAACTTGATCTGTTCCTTTAAATGCAGTGATTTACATGGCTTCGCTTTACACACATGCATTCCTGAAAATAAGTAAAGGCACATAATTTTGTCCTTTGTCTTGATATATGAATTATTGCAAGCTTTCTGAATATTTTCCTTGTTTTGTGACTAGCTCAATTTCTATTGCAGTTACAGAAGTAACTTGCAAACTTTGGAAATTTGAAAAAGCATCTGACAAAGCAACTGATTTCATACTTGTAAAGATTTAGAGAATCAGAAAATATACATATACAAAAGTTTGTGACTCAATTTTGAAAAAGAATTTTTCTTTTTAACTCTTGTATTGTTTTCATGGAGACTACTGGGATTTGTTAGACTCTAAAATACAGCCTGTGGTTTTAGTCATGAGTCTAGTTGGAATGCACCTAGTACTAAGAAGAAAATTCTAGTAGAGAAGAAAATTCTTGATGATCATGTTATCTAGGTTTTAAATTGTTCTCCTTGAAGATTTAGTTGTTCTTGTAGTAACCAAAGAACTTTGAAACAAAACCTCAGTAACTTACTTTCCTACAAAACTGTATTAGAATTACTTTTAACAATCACTTTTTTTTGTGCTTGCGTATTACAAAAATAAACTAAAATCAAAATTCCTACTAACTAATCAAAGGTTCCAAAGCACATAGTTAAAGCTCTATGAGTATTCTTTAGGATATGTGTAGCATTTAATTGTTAAGTAAGTGTCAAGATTACTTACACAAATCTAAAAATTTTCATTTCTCTTTCTTATTTTTGTCAGGGATATTTCATAGAGCTGCTGCTTTTAGAGCATCATCTTCCATTGTGGAATATAATTTTACCTTTATGTCCTCCTGTGGCAGCTCTGTTTAAACTTTTCTTTTAATTTCTCTTAATTTCCTTTAATTATTAATCTTCCACATCACCTTTGTAGTGGATAAACAGCAAGATGAACAAATCAAAGGCCTTTGGTTGGTGTTCATCTAGTTCAAGAGTGGATTGGAAGTTAAAAGAGGAAGTTAAAAGAATCCGTTTCCTTTTAGAACTAACATTGTAGGTATACTCGTGAAAAACAAAGGTATCATAATTTTTTCAGAATGTGGCAATAGATGTTTTCTGGTATCAACTAGTCTTCAAAATGAGCTGCAAAACATATTAGTCTTTACATTCTTAAAAAACTTAGCTTTTTTTGGACTTGAGAGAACTAGTTCAAATTGGATATGCTTGTTAGAAAAGATTCAGCATATAAGGTCTTATAGTCATTACATAGTCAAAAAAAAAAGCAGATAATTCAGTTTCAGAAATCTGCAGACCAGTGACATGGCATTCCATTCAATTTTTTACCAGATATCACAGACTGGAAATGTGAGCTTTGGCTGATACTGCTGGGAAGGAGAGTGCGGCAGGCAGCTGTAATTCCCATCCTGTAAAGGTACTGATACTTAAAGTCTCTGTAGTCCAAATTGGTAAACAAAAATACTACAATGTTGAATTTGGACCTTAAATCTCTTTTCAAAGTTAATTTTCAACCAACCATTCCTAGATGATTTTTGCTTTTTAGATAATGAATAATATTTTGCAGTTTAGATATTGAGTTAAGGAGAAGGTACTTTGGAGTTGCTTGTAGATGTCTCCTTAAATACTGTCTTATCGTAAGCAGGGAACACTCCGTGGAATGCAGTTCTAGTGGTTTCCTAGAGTTTGACTTTGAACAACAGATTTCTGAAGTCAATGGCATCCCATAGATTTAAATTAGGCCAAAATTTGATTCCATGTACATGTAAGTTTGGTTGTTCCAAAATCAAGTTAACTTCCATCATTGATTTTTCTACCTCAGAAAGTGTGGCTTAATTTTGAGTCTTACTTCTTCTTTAAAAACAAGAAATATTTTCTTTAGTTTTAGAGTTAAGAATAACTGTGATGTTCCTGAAATATATTTCAGCTCATGGCAAGCTGCAGACAGTTGTTCCAGTGCATTCATTTGACTGTATCTTGGTAGCACCGAGTTTGTCTGCAACACTATAACAATTACAGTTACGGTTCTACAGGGAAGAATCACAGCAAAAAGTAAATTTATTTCTGGAGTAGGATTTTTATTTTTGTGCTATGGTCTTAAGGAATCAAAGCCTAGACAGTAACTGAACATTAACATGACTCCATCTACTGTAAAATCCATTCCGTTTTATATATTTTCAGGGAGTATGGAGTGGCACAGGAAGGAAATGGCATATCGCTGGAAAGTTGCTCTAATTCAGCACAGGATTCTTGTGAGAAATTCCTTCTAATATTACATCATCCTATTCTGTTTTTCACAGTTTACAGTCTAATTTCTTCATTTTTTTATGCCACTTTTGTTCATATCAGTAATTATATTGCAATAAATTTAGCACACTAAATAGCCTTTCATCAGTGTTAGCAGTGCACATCTGATAGTGTGACAATTTAGTACTATATATTTTGTCATACTGTGTTATGTGAGGGCTTATAGATTCAGGAATAAGGGTGGTTTTGTTTTTTTTAATAAGGTTTGATTTTTTTTTACATTACATTTCACTGGCTAACATGAGATTCAACAAATGAAAATAAGTCTCAGCTGCTTCCACTCCAATGAATGTTTTGGTCAATAATGCAAGTGTAGCACTTTAGTAGAGGAAAAAAAACCAGTGCTCTTGCAAAACAAGAAAAGGAGTGAAAAGAGACAATTCAAGTTGCTTCAATTATACAACAAGATTTTTTTTTTCTTTGATTCCTTGTTCTTTTGCCTGAGCTTACTACCTTTGTCTAATTTAGCATTGCTTATCTGACTCTAGTTTGTAGCTTGAAGGAAAGTACTTTCCTTTTTCCTGTTCTACAATGTCAAAGGATAGCCTGAAAGCTTTTTTTTATAGGTACTGACTTAAGCTCAGCAATGACACTAACAAAACATATACTGTTAAGTATAGTAGCAAACTTATTCTGTAAAACAACCCAAAGTGTGAAAAGTGCTAAGATTAGGTTTTCAGCATAGATCTAGAAAAAGGTATACATAGCATGAAGGTACCAGTGCATCCTGTATTTTTTTTTCTCATGCATTTTTAATGCATTTTGTACGAAGCAATCCCATAAATGTAGTTGGGTGCATGATGTATACCAATATAAAGTTAATCCTGTCTTCCTTTTGTTTGAAGTTCATCCATTCCAGCTTTTATTCTATTAGTGATTTCCTCTTGTTAAAATGTGTAACTCTATCCTTTCCTACACTGCCTGCCTCTCTGTTCTTCCTGAGCCACATGTGTACACAACTTATTCACACTCATTTCAGTTACTGACTGTGGCTCTGTAGTCATGATCAACTACAAGAAACTGTTATCCATTTGTGACTTTGTCTTCAAATATGTCATATTAGGTTGCCTGCAGTCATCTCATTTCAGTCTGTATGCCAGAGATTTGCTTCCTAAAATTCTTTATTTTTAATGTAAGTGATCTTACACACATATTCAGTCGGAATTGTGTTTTCTTACAATGACTCACATATCTAGTTTTCTTGTCCCTGATTCTTAGGACATCTTGTCTTGTCCTCTTCTTATAGATTGCAATATTTGGAACTTCAATAAATAATTTTAAAGCTGATCTCAGTTCTCTTCACTTTCACAGACACTTCATTCTTATCCATTTCCGGTTACTGTGGATAACCTACCCTTTCTTTTCAAGACTGTAATTTTTGTGTCAAATTGCATAGCAAAACTATGAAATTTCAGATTGCATTTGTCTAAATTTCGCTGTTTGTAAAATCTGCCAAATGCTTGTTCTTCTTTGCTTGTTCTTCTTTACAGGTTACCAGAGACTTGTCTAGGTCCTTTACTTTTGTTTCTTCAAAAAGCTACTTCTAAAGTCATTTGGCTAAGATCGTCCTCTGATCACACCACTTCAGTTTCATTGCTTTCTAATTCTATATCATGTCAAATGCAAAATGTTGTTGCTGCTTGTCAGAGTTTTCTGTATTTGAACTCATTTTCCTCAAAAAAAATTACCATTATGGACTCACAGCCTCTCTTAATAACTAATTGTCCCAAACTGTGTGATCCCTTGCATGAAGAATACTTTCCTTAAAAATATTAGAGCTTTTATATGCTTTCCCAAACCTTTTTGTAGAATCTGTCTTGATTGTGAAGTTATAAAGGCTAAAGATTATAGATGGAGAGATGCTGTACCTTATGAATTATAAATTAACTCTGCTTCGCCTTTTCTCATTGTAAAGACTAAACCACACAAAAATAAATTAAAAAAAAGAGAGAAAAATCTGAGTAATTTTCAGTGTATGTGCACTTTGGCTGTAAACACTGATTCTCCTGCTGCTTTAAATATCTTGTTCCATTTCTCTTCTGCTGGAATATAGGTCAATGTGTTTCCGTTAGTTATCTGCTGCCATGAGGTTCTGTTGTGAGGAAAGTGAGAGGGAAGAGGACAATCCTGAAATAAATAAGAGCAGCTGATTATAAAATCAACATTAGGCTAGAAAAAACTTCTTACACTCGTGTGAAACCAAAAGATGAAATTGTCAATGCAAAGACTTTATTTGCAGAATTTTTGGCCCATTGCTCTCATTATGTAGAAGGTTTGGTAATAAGGATTACTTGATTTACATACTTTAAATATCACTATACTGTGGTTATGTAATAGAATGTTTAAGTGCACAGAAAACACATTTGTTTTTTCTAAGGTTTTACTAATCCCATAGAAGTATGCTACTCTTTGAAATCTATGCTTTGTAGACTTCTGTTGAGTTTTGTGCATTAATAACTGCCAAGTAATAATACTGGGAAAATGGCTGTTTAGCACAAAATCAGATACTTGCTCTTATCTATAATAGATGAAAATTCCTATGTCCAAACATTTCAGTTTTACATTTAGACTATTAGCTATGGTAAGAATAGTAGATATTTTTTACCTTTATAAGTAAAATACTTCAGGTTTAGTACAGAAATACACCTGTATCTAAATATTTGCTATGTACTAATAGTTTCCATTCTGTATTTTCATATATTACAGTTTAGTTTTGCAAGGTCATGGTACTTAGAAAACATTACTAGATATGTACAGACTTCGAGTTTTCATAGTGTTGAAGAAGTCCAATGTACAGTAACATCTTCTTCCTTCTACTATGTGACTTATAATAGCTATTTTATGCAGATTTAATGTCTCCCTTGAGAATACTTTCCAAGGACATCTTTGATTAGATTGATCATGCTTAATGAATATGTGTATGTATTGGACTAAATTGTAGTTTGCGTTTAAAAATAAATTGTCCTATGTGTATCACATAAGAGTATATTGCAGTGAAAGAATGGGGCCACCCATTCTAAATGTAAGATTAAGTAACTTAACTTTCTTTTAAAATACTGTAAAAATAAACTCTAGAACTCAAATTATTCTGAAATTTGAAATTAGCGTGTGTTACTAAATGAGATGCTTTTTTCCTTGCATTTTTCAATGCCAGTTAATAGTTGAGAGGTCTGTATATGGTTGAAAGATGAACTCTTAGATGAAACAGGCCTGGACATTAGCAGACAGATTTCTTTAAAATGAGTTAAATAAAATGTGTATGTCTGCTCTGTCAGCTTGGTTTGCTATTTAGAGTTTTTGTTTAAATTAGTGAAAGGTATGTATGGAAATGTCTTTGAACAGTTTGCTTTTAGACGGTACCTGAGTAATTTGAGAACTTTTCTAACTGCCTGGTATAGTGAAGTCAAGATGCTAATCATATGCGTTTAATTGACAGTCATTGTAGGTTAACTGAAAGAGCTCTTCTTCCTTTCTAATATCTTTTTTCATCCCACTTCAAAATATTTGAAGTACTATGGGAGCACTATACTGACAGATGGCATTGTGAAATTTCATTGGATTTCCATAGAGACTCTGTGTTTTGAAGTTTGCTTTCTACCTGTCATTCCTGAAAACCAAGTATGACTTTAAAGACTCAAAAAAAAAAAAAAAAAAAAGCTCCCTAGCCCAAATTAAGGCTCATTACAGAAATTATGGATTAATTTGGATTAATAAACTATAACGGGTACTTTTGCTCAAATAGAATTTGTTACAATACTTCTGCAACTTTAAAAAGGGTTCAATTTCTTGATATTTATTAAGTTATTCAGGATGAACAGTCTAGAATGATTTCGCAGCTATCTTATTACTTCAGGACTGACAGAAGTAAAAGTGAGAAAAATGCTGTTTATTAAATCACTTGTTTAAGATCCAGAACACTGAAATCGGGCTTGCTTTGTGGAGGTTAAGGTTTTACTCCAGTGTAAAGTCTCACTGTGAGTATAGTTGAAGTGAACATTAAAACCTGAAATGCAAAATGAGGATGTGCGTTAATCAAGAATTATTCCATATTTGTTAAATGATGTAATATGTAAAAAATATTAAAAATGTATATTCCAGCTTATTATTTGATGAAATAAAACATTGAGTTACTTCTAAATATGAAATTTTGATAGTAATTGCTAATTGTGAAGCTAGCTTCACTTCTATTTTAGATCGTATGAAAATCGGTAATGTAAACAGATTGAGATGTTTCACCCAAATATTAATGAACTAAGACTTTTACAATAAGTATTCATGAAATAACAGAAATGTTAATAATATCTGTTTAGTTTTATTTCATCATATCCAAAGCTACATAACAAAATGTTCAAACAGTTAAAAAATAGTATTTTATTTGTTTTATAGAGTCACATCCTAAAGAAGAAAATGTTTATTCTGTAGGAATTCTAACAGCAGTTGAACATATTTGCTTAGATTATGAAGTTTATAGATTCTTTATTGTAGCTAAAGTAATCAGTGCATCAGCATCATAAAGAATATGACCCAAAAAGACTTGTGTTTGTGTGTGAGAAGAAAATTAATTGGCAAATAATAAGTTGATTACAGGAAAATTTGAGGAGTTGGCAACATTAAGTTTGTTTTCAGGAAAGAATTTCAACCTGAAATGAACTGACTGGTGATAAGCATACAACAAGTGGTGATATAAAACAGACTAATGTTTTTATCATTATGTAACACTGCATGGATATATTTTTGTAAAGATGATGAAATCTGATAACAAAAGGCTCACAACCTATTAGATATAGAAAATACAGAATCATACATCTACTAACTTACTATGAAGTAATGTAAATTATCTGAAAGTTATATTTTTTAACTAAGAATTCTACCAGGAATTGGTATCTTCTGTAATTTCTGTGCAATGTTTTAATGAACTTTCTTAAAATGGAGATACTGCTTTAGAGTGTTCTGTAATAGATTTGATTTTTTTTTCATTATTTTTATTGCATTTTGATAAATTATTAGCTGTTTGTATAATAGAATATTTTAAATTTCAGTATAAGCAGTGCTTTCACACAACTTAATTTTGTGCAAACTTTGTTGTTATGCTCAGATTTTATTTCAGAGTCAGTGATGTAAGTACAAGTTTTTACTTGATGTAAAAATTATTGAAAAAATAATTCTAAATATTCTGTTATTGTGGACTGCGTATGAGCATATATTTACTTAACTGTTTTCCAGAGCATTCCTTTTAAATTAACATGTTTAACTTTATAATAATTAAATTGGATATTTAATATATTCAACAGCTTCTATACACATTGGCTTTTAGATAACTTCAGTTATAGCATATTATGTTTTGTGTACTTGTTTTGTGTGAGTACAGTAAACTGTACTGCCTAAAGCATGCCTGCTTATATGTTGACTTTTAAAAATTTTCACTGATTCGCTGACAAATGCAACCTTTTTTAAAATTTTCTTGATATATTAAACTGATTTTATTTTAAAATATTGTGGCATGGTCTGAACTTCCTTCAAGTGCAGGATAGCTTCATGACAGTCAAAAAAATCTTGCTAGACAACAGAAAAGAAAGAACATGCTTGTGCTGTGTCAGTGGAGTAGCACTTGTGTTCACTTTATGGATAATTTACATTCTCTCTTCCATGACAAAGATGTATCTTGATTCCTCAATTCTATCTTCTTGTGTAATGACTTAGAAGACATAATGTCTATCCTGATCAATTTTGCAATGACTTTGTACTGATTAATGAAATCTGATGTGCTGCATAGTTATCTCTTAAATTATACTTTATATTTTGAGTTATGTTTTTAACACAGTCTGACAATGTGTAAAATACAAATGGTTTTTCAATAATAGCTTATTGAGGCTCTATAATGATAGCTGCTTTCCTCAC
This sequence comes from Merops nubicus, assembly GCF_000691845.1. NCBI lineage: Eukaryota > Metazoa > Chordata > Aves > Coraciiformes > Meropidae > Merops > Merops nubicus. The sequence continues at coordinate 25,567 of NW_008622746.1, read as the reverse complement.
CATGGATGAGGAAAAACACATTCAGGAAGGACAATACCATGAGATGAACTTGAATGTATGTATTGCGTATGTTTCAATAAAGTTGAATACATATGCATATTATATTCTGTGGAAATCTGTGATTAAAACCTTCATTTTTTGTGGATTTTCATCTTCAGAAATACACCTGTTACAAGCCCATTTGTCACAAAGTGTTATGTCCACAAAGGTGACGGTCTACCAATGAGCACTTACAAAAAATAAACACTGTGTCCTTTTATTTATATTTGGACATTACTCCATGAAACTTCTAGTTCTTGTATTAAAAGAAATGATGAATTGGTTCCTTTCCTGTGCTTTCATGATTTTGCAGACATCTGACCTGTAGTTCAAGTAATTTCCAGATTTTTGACGAGTGTAAGCTTATATTAGTTCTCCTATCAGAAGCCAACCTATAGCTTTAACTGTCTTTTTGGTCTCTTCTGAAGTCTTTTCCAGTTCTAATGTATTCTTTGGAGACAAGGGACCAGAGATTAATACAGTTTAAACATACAAACCAATCTTTTATGTCATCTCATATACTATGTTATACTCTTTCCTGGTTTATATTCTTTTCTTAGAAATTCCTAACATTCCTTTTTTTCTCTTTGACTCTTGAACATGAGCCAATGTTTTTATGAATATTATAATCCAAAATTTCACTCTTAAGTGAAATAATGTTCAGTTCAGAGTAGATTATTGTGTATGAAGTTAGGGTTGTTTTTCTCCTTTGTACATCACATTTGTGTACATAATGTCATTTGCCATTCTTCTGCACAATCACTAAGTCCTGACACCTTTCTGTGGTTTTTCACTGTGACACACTTCTTTTTTGCCCAGCAAACATCACCCAAATAACAGAATCCTAAGCACTGATGTCTGCTCCTATTTTCCATATCCCTTGCTGCTTACTTCTATTGTACAATAAGTGATCTCTCCCCATTGTGAGAATGGATAGTTTAGACTTTCCTTGTTTTCTTTTAATTAATTTTTCTGTGTAAGTACATTTCTTTTTATTCGGTAGCAGTTTTGTTTCTTAATAAGCTTTTGGACAGAACATTATTGAAAACCATTTGGAAAAGAGGCAACAAAAGCTCTCTGTGGTGTTATAATTAAACAAAACCTTTCACAGTCTCCTTCACAGAACTTATTCAGAGTATTTTCTTTCATCTACTATTTCATCACTGAATGTTCAAATTTTAATTTAGTAGCTTATTAGAAAATAATTTAGAATATGTATTCAGAACTGTATTCTATATTCTTCATATAATTTGCATTGAAATATGATTTTGTTCTAATCTGACCAGTGCATTACTACTACTTAGTACATAAGTCTGCAGTCAAAAAGAGTTTATCTTGTAGTGCATCTTATATATTCTTTAACTTGTTACCACTGCAGTGCAGATGCTGTTCTGATCTAACATTTTAGTCCTCATAGTATGTACATGGTAATCTTTCAATCTTCCCTATAATAATTCCTATAAGTATTATATTTCTTTCTACTATCTCATCTTTTCTGGTAATTCTGCTCATTATGCTGCAAAAACTACCTAAGAGGCAATATAGAAAACATAGTACTGTATAATATCAACATAAGCTTAGATCAAAAAGCTTAACTTCTCTATGTCAGTACTGAAAAAATGTACAGAAATGCTTCTAGATTGTCATACAACTTGTAAACTAAAAGCTTCATACTCATCTCACACTCACTTGTGCATAAAGATAAATATTCTTTATATAATATCCAGTATAGCTAGTATAGACTTTTTAAAATACCCGTTAATTATTTAGATCCAGCAAGACAATTATTATTTTCCTGGTTTTATATGAAATTATACCTTTTTTTATTTTTCTCCTTTTCTAAGGTTGTACAGTGTGTTTAAGATATGCCAATTAGAAAACTTGTTTGGCTTATAGTTCTAATAATTTTTATAGCTATTTATTATGTTCCTGTATCTGTAGTTTTTAGAAAATATACATCGACTCTTTTTTAGTATTACGCTTTTGATCTTTACTTTTTGTAGTATTCTCTAAGATGGAATTGCCAAAATGAAACATTGTATTTAGGCAGTAGTGTATATTTTAGAATATTTTACTTTTCCTAAAATACACCTGCCATATGAATGTTTCTTTAAATGATGTTTCCACATTGAAGAAATATTTAATTGACAACAGGTTTGTTTCCAGAAAAGTTAATTTATAATCTGTAATTACGTATAAGTAGTTCAGATTCTATGCATTATCTTGCACTTGTTTACAGTGAGGTATATCTTTGTCATCTAATTAAATGCCTTTGTAGTGATACATATGTTCTTCTTTACAGTACTCTTCTAAAAGGACTGGGAGATGTCAAAACATTTGAAAATTATTCCTGGATAATTTTCAACATTAAATTTGCACAGCTAAAAAAGGAAGATTGATAGCCTGAGTTCCTAATAATAGTCAATGTCACTTTCACAGATTGCATTTGTATCCAAATACTTCGAGAAAACAACTTTGCACTGTAGATGAGGGTGAGGTTGTATCAAAATATGGCAAGTGAGACTGATGCAGTACGTTAAATTTCCATTAGAAACTGTGGAGCTGATGGCACAACAAAAGCTAAACCCATGGAAGAATAAAATTAAAAATCAAAGAGTAAATAAATAGAACTATGGAACAGGATCACAGAGTAATTCAGTTTGGGAGGGATATCAGAAGATTTCTAGTCCAAATTTCTCCTTCAAGCAGGATCAGCTCCACAGGCAGACCAGCCTCATTGCTGATGACTATTTTACTGCACAGATTCTCTACAACTTGTTCCACTGCAAAACAGTCCTCACCATGAAAAAGATTTTCTTTTATGTAATTTGGACCCATCTTTTCAATGAATGTCCAAGGTCTATTGTCCTCCCACTATATACTACTGGAAAGAGTATATATAAAACATAGAACCGTTAAAGTTGCAACAGACCTCTAAGATCATCAAGTCCAACCATCAATGCAATACTACTCTCACCACTAGACCATATCCTGAAGTATCACATCCACATGTTTCTTGGAACACCTCCAGAGATAGTGATTCCACCACCTCCCTGGGCAGCCTGCTCCAATGCCTCACCACTTTTGCAGGGAAGAAGTTCTTCCTAATATCCAATTGAAACCTCCCCTTGTGCAACTTAAGCCCATTTCCTCTTGTTTGATTGCTAGTAACCTGGGGGGAAGAGGCCAACACCCACCTTACTACAGCCTCTTTCAGGTAGTTGTAGAGAATAAGGTCTTCCCTGAGCCTCCTCCAGACTAAACAATCCCAGTCCCCGCAGCTGCTCCTCATAAGACATTTTCCCCCAGACCCTTCACCACTTTTGTTGCCCTTCTCTGGATGTGCTCCAGCTCCTCAGTGTCTTTTTTGTACTGTGGCGTCCAAAACTGAACACTGTACTCAAGTGGATCTTCTCAATGACCTTAGAAGTATCAGGGAGCTCGTTTTGGGGGATCCTGAAGCTGCGTATTCTGCAGGCTGATGAAAGAGGCTAGTTTCCCCATTTTCCCCTTGCAAGGGCAGGTACTTGGGTACTTCATACCCTTGGTGGCACTCCACTGAACTTCTTTCAGTTTATCAACATCTTACCTCGGCTGCAGGGCCCAAACCTGGACCCAGTACTCTAAATAAACACTCTAACAGCTGCCAAATAAAGAGGATTATTCACTTCCATCAATCTGTTCCAGACCTTTCCATTAGTATAGTTAATCTGAAGTGCTAAGAGCATTGATTAAGCAAAAAATAAAGTAAATTGAGATGTTTTTGATGTAAAAACTGAGTGAACTCCAAGTCATCTTCATCATAGCTGTAACTAGACAGTGGTATTTTTAGGGTGTGTAAAAGCATAGAAGAAACAGACCAAAAGTAATATACTTATTTTAATGCTAGCACCACTTCTTAATTTCAAAGTTGCTGTTGTTACTGATATTTCTAATATCTAATTATGAGTTCGTGGGTTTGTCTGGATCTTGTTCTTTTTGTGTACACGTTTCTCAGTGGTATCCACATGCAAAAAAAAAACCCTTCAATGATTTTGTTTTTTCTTCTCTCAGATATTTGTCTCTTGAGTATTGTTAGTCTGTTTCCTCTGTAGAATACTGTCTCCTGTGTTTTTACAGTATATAGCTTGGTGGTTTCTCTTCTAAATCAAAGTTCTGGCTTTAAAACAAATAGAAACTAACCAGAGTTAATGACTAGAAGTGGTGTTACAAAAGGTCTTACCATAATGGTAGGAGGCACTATGTTAATGCATTAGAGGAAATGTGCTTGAGTGGTTTATGCAGAGGTAGTCCAGTAGTTATAGTTGTATGAATTGGGAAAATGATAAATACTTTTTGAGAGGGGATGAAACCTACAACTTCAGTTTGGTCTTTATTTTTTTTTTTTTTTTAATTATTTATGCTTAATAGAATTATTTGATTTTTACTATAATTTTAAGTTTTGTGCTGCTGCACAATTTTCTTCACTAGTTCATTACATCTTCTAGTGTCTATCCAGATACAGCAGATGACCACTGCTTCATTCATGTCAACAACGAATGCTTATTTCATTTAATATATCCAAAGAATGTATTCAACCTTTATAAGTAGATAGAAATAAATACCCATGGTATTACAGAAATATTATAATCCTAAGAACAGAAAGAAAGGTAATGAATAGGAGCATAATGGTGATAGTTTAAGAGCCTTTTTGGGCAGAAAGGAAAAGTTTTCATTGCCTTCAAATTAATCATTAAATAGGATTACTTTAAGTTGTGAACAGCATGGCTTTCAGAAGTCTTAAGTTTCACAGCAGATGCCATTCCCAAAGTAGGAAAGGAAACCTGTAGTCCTAAGAACTGAGATGTAATCACAGTGATAGGGGAGAGAATGAATGAATCTCTTACAGAGACATTGTGGATGTTATTATGACATCGAATGCCCATTTAAAGACCTAAAGAAAACAAGTGTAGTTAGTGTATTGGAAGTTCTAAAATGTAAGGAACTGCAGTAATAGTTGTGAAAGGTCTTCAGAAGAGGATTAAAATAGTCAAGACCACAGAACTCGAAGTTGATTGCTGTATGCTTTATTTTCTCCCTAAGTTGTATCGCTGTTATTAAGTTGTGTAGCTGTTTCCATGGCTGATAGAATATTTGTGGGTATCTTAATGCTGATGCTGTCAGAATCACGTTGTTGATTAGTTTTTTTAGGGGAGTTCCACTTTTGTTTTTTTTCTTTTTTGTTTGCAAGACCATGTCAGGTGTGATGCTGAACAAGTCCATGATATATTTAGGGGCTTCACTGTTCCAGATGTCATAAATTTTTGTACAATCTGGTTCTTACTGTTGTAAGCAGCTATGAATGGTGCTGTAGAAAGTAAGGCGAGTGAGCTAGACTTAAGGGACATTGGATAGTCTTTTAATAAAACAGTCTTCCTTTTCTGAGGCTATATTCATGACATATCACTTTCTTGGGCATTATATTGTGTTGTTAGATTCTTCAGGTTTCTGTGTTACTTTTCTGCAAGTGGTATTGTTGCCTGTTATAAGACCTTTTCTGGGTAAACTTTGGAAAAAAAAGATTGGATATGATGAGGTACATTGAGCTTTTTTCATTATGTAACCTTTAAATTGGCTATGAATATGACATGCTGAAGATTTGTGAAATACGCACCATCTGAATAAGGAACTATTATTGTTACTCTTTTTCATATGTGTTAGATGCTTTTCGGTGTCTTCTATGGTTTTTGTGTTAGGAGCTGAATTGTGGATCTGATCTAATAGCCTATGAGTTTGGTACAATTCTGTTTAGATACGTAGAATATAGATAAAATTGTATTTCCTTGTACATTGAAGAAATCAAAATACTGTAAACTACTTTTTTGCATGCAGTTCCGTTCCTCTGCTTCCCCATTCACTCGTTATTACAGCAGTAAAAATATGACTGTTCTTAACTCTTCTCTATGTTTAATATGTCTTCCACTTAAAAGTGTAACTACAAGTAAAACAGAATTTTAACTTTCAGGCTATTAAAAAAGTCTTTTGATTGTAAGAAAGTGCAGACTTGTCTCTTCTAATGTTTATTTTAATTTTTGCTTTAAGTGTTCTTTGTTACACGCAGTAGCTCTAGAGGTTAAAAAGAACTATTAAAGCCTATGGTGTAAAACTCTCTCTGATCCTATATTAGTTCTACCTGTTTGTTTTAATGCAGTCCATAAATATACATATATATATGTAATAATGTTTACCAGAGCCCATCATAAATTGAAGGAGAATGTTTGTAAATTGAATTTACACCATCATATTTTTTTTTCTATAATGGAATTATTCTAGGGTGTTTTGTTATTGTCTTGTGCTTATTTTGTTGAGAACACATATTCCATTGCCAACCTGAACTGTTTTTTCCACCATCTGTATGTCTTTGGAGTGCTTCCGTTCCTATCTGGTACATTTCGTCTCAGGACTGGAACCTGGTTACCAGAGTTCCCCTGAGGATTTGCTTCATAGAAATCTGTTGGCTCATTTGTAAAGGAACTTGCTGCATCAGTTTGCATAATTAAAAGTCTAATTTTAGGGTTTTCACCATGTAAAGATCCTACTGTATTACTTATTAAAATAATTCTTGCAGATATTCTTAAATTCTCACCTGGGATCCACTGCATCTTAAATAATAATTTATCTTGTTCAATGATACATAGGATCCTTTTCAAAGTTTCTGCTTCAAGTAATATTTTTGCTTTTCCATGGCTTGTGGAAACTTTATCAAAGCGTTTTGGAAAGAGGAAACAAAACCTTACATCATTAGAGTAACTTCTATAACGAGGAAAAATTAAGTTGATCCTTTTTATAATGGTATTGGTGTTGCCTAGACAATATACTTTTATGCCTTTTCTGAAACTTCCATTCAAGGAAGTTGAATTTTTTTTCATGCCCACCCAGACATGAAAGCAGATACTACTACCTGATCTGTTGTCATTACTGTTTCTCTGAAGACAAAAAGGATGAGACACACTGCTTCTAGTCTGTCCAGCACTGTTCTGTGAGAATGAGCTTGAGAAGATCTTTCCTTTGCCAGAAGAAATAGTGGGTATGTTGGCATCAGATGTTTTCTGTATTCCTAACATTTTAAAAGACACCTGAAAGAAGATGCAGAATATCTTTAATCTGTGTGTCCTTTAAGAGGAACCTCAAATTATATGCTATTCTACTGGAGACAGGTTCTGCATTTCTTAGTGTATGTCATACTGTAATGATATCTGGGATCTTAATACTGATTTCCAGGACTCATCTTTACTGGAGACATAACAATCTCCATAACATTGAGCTTATTTGTCGCAGTGAAATTGTGCTTCATTTTTCCCAATGACTTGTCAAATTGTTAATCAGATTTTGAAGCTGAAGGGTCATTAAAGCATTTAATCTGTTCTAAACGCAAACTCTTGAATACTAAAAATAATATAGATGTAACTTAAAATTATACTGTATATATCACTACTAACAGGAGTTAGTAGGCCCCCTTTGGGACATTCAGTAATTTGTCTACATAACTTTCTGTTAAAAGTGGAAAAAAAAAAAAAAAAATCATCTTGATTTTGGTGTCACTATGGCTTATGAAGTGTAAACCACTAGTGGCTAGGGTGCAAGAGCTTTGTCAGGACTAAAGGAAAAAAAATAACCACAACATTTTTCAGTTCTATAAAAATATTAAATGTTACTCTGGTTGAAGTTTAAGTGGTTTCTCATTTGTAGCTAACCCTTGCTTTGTTTTGAATACCATGTTTTTCTACATATGAACCTTTCACAAGGTCCTATAAAATGCAATATAAGTGTATCTTGGCTAGTTTTTTATCGCCTCATTTTCTTTTTGTCTATACAAATTCCTCTGATAAGCAAAATTGTTCTTGCTCTTGAGTTTTAGAATCTTTTCTAAATTAATCTTTATGTTCAGAGTCACACTGTTCTTTTCTAAACCTGTAATAGGTGAGCAAGAAGAGACATTGTACCACATGAGTTTCTGTGCTGTGGCAGATGAATTCTGTAATCTAAAGCATTATTATTCTCTCCCCTGAAAGCTTTCACTTGCCAGTATTCAGTATATTAAGTGGGGAACGCTATGTAGAACTTGCTGACATTTCTAGTGTGTTGTGTAGTATGAGCACTGAATGAGAGATACTATAACAGGGCACTAAATTATATGGAATTGGGAATTATGATGTTTTGTGTATGTTTTAGACTGAAACCTTAATGCTGGTATGCGTTTTATTTTCTTTTAATCCTCAGTGGCTTGTGAGCACACCTCACATTCTTGGTTCCAACATGAAATGAATGGTTTACACATCATACTGGTTTTGTTCCTGATCAAGGCATTGAAATATGTTTAAGTCAGGAGAATAATTTCTGACAGATTTCAAGTAAGGCTTTTAGACTACTTTACTTGTACGTGTAGTATCATGCTGGAAGAAATTTGGGAGAAGCTCATGCTCTGGGAGCTTATCTTTGCCTAATTTTCTTCTGCCTCATTTTCTCTATTGTTAACGTATTTGCTTGATAATATTTTGCAGATGTGGTTTCCTTTTTCTTAAAAAAAAAAAAAAAAAGTATTATAATTTGTCATTAAAACATTCAAATACGGGATCTCTTTTTATCTTCAGTTCTGCAAGGATGCGAGCAGCTTAAATGCATTAATGCTAAGTTCTGAATAAGTATTTTGGCGACTTTCCAGTAGCTTGTGACCAGCATGTCTGTGTTTCGTAACTGTTGCTCCAGTAGCTCTGATAGCTAAAGATTCCAAACAGCATTGTCTACCTCCTTGCCCCAATTCCTGTCCAGTTGACTAGGTTAATTAAGTCTATACTCAGCTAACCAGATTCCATGTAATCCCATTATTTCTAAAGAAAAGTTAGGTCTTTGATTTTCTCTGCCAGCTGACAAAAGGTATACAGGTGTTAGATATCTCAGTTGTAAATCCATGTTTTATTCTCATCATTAGTAACACAGTTATGAAGATGTGTGTCTGAACTTTACAGAGATTTTTTCCACTCACTAGTAACTTACTCTTTGTCTCTATAGTACATTTAGGAATCCTTGGGTTCAACAACAGGACACTACAGTGTGCTATGACTGTTTTTATTGAAAAAGAGGTGATATCTAACATGCATGCAAGTTGAGTATCAAGGAATTCCTTAAGATTCTATGTTCACATTTTTCTTATTGATAATTTTTATCCCTTGTTTTACTGCAAAAGTTTTGCAAATGAAAACTATTTTATAATATTTAATAAGTTATTTAATTTAATTAGTTTAATATTTAATATTGGTCTTGGGTAAGTTAATGCGCTCCCCAACTTATTATTTGTCACTCTGAGATGCTGTGTTCACTCACTTCCCATATTCATCTTCTCCATTTATATTTAAGATACTAAAGCGCTAAACTGCTTAAGTATCTTCTTGGTTGTAATTTCCTATAGTTAATTATATGGGAGTAAAACTCAAAAAGTATCAAGAAAATAAATAAAACTACCACTTTTAGATGACTACTTATTATTATTACTGAAGTAGTTAGCTCTATGCAAAGCTCTAGTGAAACCAGGGCTCTTAAGTATTTTGTTTGGCAGCAACTAGTAGAAGAAAATCCCAGTGGGGTTATAGAGCTGGTGTCTATGCTAAGCTACTACTGTCATTTAAAGAAATTTTAAGTGTCATCTTGAAATTAAGCACAGGCCTTTAATTGTAGTGAGGACTGAGGTCTTATGTAGGCCTTCTAAGTCAAAGAAATGCGTCGCTCATTTATGGTTGTTTTTTTTTCTCTGCTGTAGGAAAGACAGCATTTCTCTGTGGTTTGTAATAAAATGTTTATGAGTGAGAAACTATTATTTCAAATTGATGATGATGTTTTCCTATAAACAAAATTCAGTGTGAAAACAAAACAGAATGTGTAGTGAAAACCACTAAACTTGACTTTAGGGACACCAGTTTGTCCATATTGCTGTATGATTGCAGTATTGATTAGGTTGTGTAATGGCTAAATTGTCAGCATTGTTGGAGATAACCACTAAAGCATAATTATATGCAATTCATTTTGTTTCCTTAACACTGTATTTTGTATTTTTCACCTTGTTACAGAGCAGTGTAGGTTGTTGCAGTTTGAATTCTGCCAGTCAGGACAGACTGATCTTAACATTCTCACCCGTATGCTTTTATGTCTTCCGGGCTGCAGTATGTATTGATGATTATTTGGGAGGAAAATCTCATCAAAGAGAGTGCTTAAAGAGCAATTTTCTTAAAAACATATCTATGTTTGATAATTATTTTCAGATACCACAGTATGTTTTTAGAAATATCTGTTAAATTAAATAATGAAAAAAACGCCTTAAGCACATAGGAAACCTAGAGAAATACATTCAGTAGAATTTTTTTTTCCTGAGTTTCATGTTGACTTTTTCTGAATAATCTTATAAAAACAGAATAAGCTATTCTTTGCTTACAAAATGAGGTGTATTTTTCTATGTTGAACATAGTGAGGCTGAGAATTAGTTTGACAGATAAAGTAACATGGACTCACATTTCTCCATTGCAACTACTGTCTGCCTAAAGAAGATTTATTTTTCTACTGTTTTGATTATATTCTTAAAATTAATTGTTGGGAATGTTGTGTGCCTACAGCTTTTAGAACAATTTCAACTAGAATATATTGTTTTAATTTATAAAAAGGAAACGAGAGTGGCTTTTATATATAGTCATTTATCATGATGTTTCACATTTTATGAAACAATATTAAATGCTTTTAGATCTATGTTTGTAGCTTTTGTGAAAGATAAAGTATTTTGCATAAACCAAAATCTATTAGACTTTGTTTATGGTATAAATTAAAAATCTGTAGAGTATGGTTTGACCTAAGCCTGATTTATTGCTTTACTTGGCCCTGCATCAGGATGGTTGTGGTTTTCCATTCCTGTTTCCAGTAAAGTCTTCATGTGTTTTGATTTCAAATCCTGTCATAGCAGCTGCTCTTATCTGGTTAATAAAAACTTTCTCTGGTAGGTCTTTACTATAATATAGAGGTACTAGTCTTTAAGTTTTTTATTACTTTGGTTCAAATTAAAGTGAGATTTATCTGTGCATGCAAAATGATGCATTTGTGTATTAGAACATAGAATTTAAGTTTAGATGTTTAGTAGTTTATTTTTTTAGTGAAGACGTTTTCCAGATAAAATCAGTACTGGAAGAATCTGTGATTAGAACCATGGTCAAAGTTTCCTACAGATAAATCTTTGATGTCAAAGTATACAGTTAAAGGATGACTGAACTACTTCTTTGCTTCTTGTATATAAATTTCCAGCCTGCCTATTAATGAAGAAGTTTCATTAATATTCAGCTTTAAAATGCGTAATCATTAGCTGATTTCGGTTTTTCACCTGATATAGTGTTTGCAAATGGTTTTTCCTCCTTCCAAAACTGGCAGAACTTGTGATAGGAAAATGTATTTATTTTGAAAAAACAAAAATAATTTATTAAGCTTTTATACATACGTGTGTGTATGTCTATGTATGTCTATGTATGTCTGTGCGAGTGAGGTGATATGTAATAAGTATGATCATTCAGTATTCTTCTCCAATTTTGCACTGTTCTTTTCTATTTTTTCTAAAAGGTTTATTGAATCTTAGACAATATGTTTAGCATAGGTATATATTTTTTAACTGAAAAATGAGAAGTGTACAGTTACCTGTAAGAGGGAAGAGTATTCTGGTATACAAGCTGGTTTTATTGTTGGTGTAAATAGTCTTTGTTGTAATCCTGATTCACCTACCTATTGATTTGGTTATAAAAGAAGAATTACATGATTTGCTTATTAGTGGGATTATATGTTATGAAGGTATAGCTCAAGCACTTTCAACACAAGTACACAAAAATAATTGTACTAAATTAAGAATAATTTGATTTAGTCTTTTAGGACAGTGGTTGTGGGGTTTATTGTCTCATTTGGTTATTAAGTGTAGCGATTAACAGTCTGTAGTTAGACATGCTGTTTAATACTGAGTCCCCAGAACTCATTAGAAGAGTTCTGTTTTGGATTATGCCTTTAGCAGTGCTTATGCATTCAGACATTCCTTATGATTTAATTTAAGTGGAGAAATGCTGGTGTTTGGGTATTTATTGAGACAAATCAGTAACAAGAGTCTCCTGAAGGAAGGGTGCCATTCCTTTACCCATTTTAAAAAAATAAATATCTTGTACTGTTGTGATAGTGCCTTAAGTCCCAAATAGAACAAACACAGTTGTGATAAAATCAGCTCCACTGAATTCTCAGTTGAAATTGTAAACAAAATACAGGTGAATGATTGTGGAGTAGGTGGAAAGAGAAGGCAGTGAGAGATGAGAAGATTATTTTAGGCAGGTGTTTATGCATAAATTAGCCATGACAGATGTTAAAAAAGGACACATGATCAGGTAGTAAGAATAAGAATTAATGCAGACTGTTAATACATGTTAAGATGTTAATTTTATGTCTTTTAACAAAGTTATTTCAAAACATAAAAGGACAAAACTGGAAGCATACAGGTGATTATGGGTTAAGAAATCAGTGAGTGTTCATGAAAGGGAGTAAAAGGCCAGGAGAGTAATATAAAGCAAATTACACAGTAAAAAATACTTAATTTGGCATAGTAAAGAAAAGGAAAGAAATGACCACAAAGCAATTAAAGTTTTGGAAGAGGAGAAGTTTTGGGAAAGGATGGAATAGAATAAGAAATTAAAGAAGCAGAGGCAGCATTTACAATGTAAAAGCAGTGAAGTTAGAGAATGAAAGGTAAAAAAAAAGGAGGCTGATTCACAATTATACCATAAGAAAGCAGACTTTCAGAATGACTTTGGTTGTATACTTTAGGCAGAAAACATTGCAGGTTTGAGATGTTAACACAAAAATACTGAAAAGAAAATGCAGCCTGGGTATGTGAGTTTTTATTTATCCATGGTGTACTTATTCATGTAGAAGAAAAAAGCAAGAAAAAAGAGTTAGATTTCTGTTTTAAATAATGTATCAGTGTGCATTTCTTCAGTTTATAAGAAGTTAGTTTTAGAAGTTACAGGTGTATTTTATATTACAGAAAAATAATTCCAGGAAGATGGGAATACCATTCCAAGAGTCAAACATGATTTATTAAAATGTAAAAGATTTTCATAAAAATGAACTTTTGGTGCTCACCCCCCCAGTTGTTTTTTGTTTGTTTTTTTTTTGTTTGTTTGTTTTTGTTTTGTTGTTGTTGTTCTCAGTTACACTGGTGTTATTTAAATGGCAATTGCAATTTAAAGTAAGATTAAGTCTTTCATTATACACATGATGGGCTTTTTTTTTTAATATATTTTTTCACCTGTAACAAATAGCACATTCTGAAACTACCAAGGACTCATTTTTTTTAAAAAAAAGACAGCGCTGAAATGGGCAGTCTGCTGTAGCTGATCTTGCTTGTGCAGGGAGGTTGGTCTAGGTGGTCTGCAGAAGTCACATCTAACCTCAGTCATTCTGTGATTTTGTGAAATACATACATGTTGTGAAATAAAAAAAAATGTTATAAATATAAATAAATGTCTGATGAGCATCTGGTTCCAGCACAGTGTTTGGCGATTGCATTGTAATTACTAAGTGCTGTGTATTTTAAACTTTTTGTTGTTGTTGTTGTGGGGGGGGGGGGGGTGGTGCTATTTTTTTTGGGGGTTGTGTGATTTTTTTTTTTCCCCCCCCCCAGCTCAAGTACAAAGCTCACACACCGTTTGGGGTGTGTTTTTGGGGTTTTTTTTTAGTTTTTTTTTTTTTGTCATTTTGTAGTTTGTGTGTTTTTTTTTTCTTTTCAAATTGAGTCACAACAACTTTAGTGCAATGATTTAATTTTAGTTTTGAATAACGTTTACTCACATGAACAAATATCCAAAAGACTGAGGGCATTAATTAGTTACTGTAGCTCCTCTACAGTATTTTTCCTTCATTGCTGTGAAGCAATAGCATTTCCCCTAGATTTTATCAGGTTTCTGCTTGTTGTTTCCATGGTAATTATTTCTTGCACTGTGCTTCACAGGAACCAGCAGATTCTGTGAGGATTTCTATTGTTATTTATTTGTGTGAAAACCTAACTGAAAAAACCTTTCTGTAAATATTCTCAAATAATTCTCTCAAGTGTAAGTGTAGCTTTTACTTATAATTTTATCTTCCTGCTTTTTTAGTAATAGTCCAGATTGTATACTTATTTCACATTCAAAATATGTTACAGAAATTGTCTTTATTCTGCAATATTCCTAAATTGTATTTCACAGTATCTGAATAACTTGAAACTGATAAAGACAATCTGTAAATGCTTGCGGTCATCTCTAATAATCTGATTTCACTGCAAATCAGACATGTGCAACGTTGAGCATGCACAATAAGTTAGAATTTATTACTCTTTTCTGTGGTTCCAAAAGGCTAATATTTCACCTACTGTTAAGAATCAGAACTCAAACATACTCTGTTGAAATGACATATTCCTAGTGCGTGGCTGGAATATGCCCACAAACCAGAGAATTTCTTCTTCTGTGCTATTCCAAGAGTTTTCTTGAAGAGTTACATTTTATATTTTCAGGTAAGATTTTTAATGATGCAGTATGGATGAGATTCACTCCACTCCAAGAATAAATAAAATAATGAATAATCTTTATTGCTTTCTTCCCTTTCAGGTATGGGAGACATTGAGTGAGTTCAAGTGTGGCTGTTTCAGACAGTAATTAACACTTCATCCTTCTGTAGAAAGAAACATAAAGAACACCTAAATTAAAAAAGGGAAACTGAAGGGGTTTTTTTGTCCCCAGGAACTTAGTGGTGTGGTTTCATGGTCCTCTGGCATGAATTTAAATGTCACTGCCAAAGAGGTAGTCTCGCCCCAAGCCATGTATTTCAGTCCTTTCATCATCAGCAATAGCATCTGTGCAGCTTTGCAGCAGGTCTCATCAGTTCACTCATCTATTTGATTTTTTTTTTTTTTTTTAAAGAAAGTTAAGAGGATAAGTTTGCAAGCTGATCACTGAGCTTGTCTTATTCGCTTTGCAGGCACAGGAATACTTCTGCTGGTGTAAAAGAGGTAGCCAAAACATCTGGTGTGGGCAAGAGAAAGGAAGTGTGTTCCCTATGGAGCCGACTGTGTTCCTAACCCAGCCTGTCCCTGGCTGTTCCTCCACTTTCTGTCTGCTGGGGAATTCTTTATTTTCAGAACTATATAAGGCTATATAGTCCTCTCCCTCCAACCCCCACTTACCCCCCTGTAATTACATTCAATAGAAGATACAATTCAGGTTTCTAGTCTTTTTTTTTTTTTTTTTTTTTTTTTTTTTCTTGTTTTAGAACAGCAAATAATAATTTGAATAGTGAGTAGTTTAACTGGAGGTAACATAAACCTGAAGGCAGAAACATGTTGGGGAAAAAAAAAAAAAAGTAGAAAAAAAACCTACCGCCTTATTCACTATGAAATTGTGGATTGTTTTGTGCTTGTTTTGCTTTCCAGTCCAATAATTTCAAGTGCAGACAATTCTAGGTATGAAAAGGAGCAACCGCCTTCTCCCACCAGAAGGTTTCTTCTGAAACAGAGTATAGCAGGCGAGCAACTTTCTGCTCTCTCATTCCAACCTTAAATGTTTCAGGAAAGTGTAATATGCTAAATATACAATAAACAGAAAATTTCTACTATATATGTTTGGGGAGGAATTATGCAAACATGTATAACAGAAAATACAGAGGCAGTACCCATTGGAGGGTATTTTTTAATTCAGGTGGGCAGCATGAAAGTTGAAATATTTTTAAGTTTTACAGATGCAGGAGAATGATTAAGCCTATAAAGAATAAAACTTGCAATTGCAAGCCTGAATTTACACATTTTGCAGCTGTGCAGAGATAGTGCAGTGCCCTTCATTTTAGTTTCTGTGGGTAGACATTAGGAGATAAAAGGAAGTGTTGTGAGAGGCAGGGGAAATTGTGCATTTCTCAGTGAGAGTCACAGTTAAAATTTAGTGCACGCTATTCCAGAAACTCTGAGAAGCCCAACTTTTTAGTATCGTGCATCAACTTTTCTGTTTTCAAATTCTGTTGTTTAATTAGTGTGACAAATATTTGCTGTTGCAGGCAATTATTAAAATAGCCTGCTACATGAGCATATAAAAGCTGCTGTAAAAAATTTTAACTTTTCTTGTCTTTTAATTGCACAAAGTTAATGCTGTATTAAAATAATTTTTATTTTTTGCAACAGCTAATTATTAAAGGAAAATGGTTAGGGATTATGTAGTAAATGCCTAGATGTGGGAGTTAATGGCAATATTTATGAATTTGTTTTTGCTTTAGTTTTCCTCTTTTGTTTTGTGATTATCTAGGATTAATTCCAGTAGGATTTAACTGCCTACAGCCAGGAAAACGTACAATCACCCTGTTTACCCATATGTAATCAACTGTGTGGTAAGGTCTGCTTCTAAAGTTTATTTCTATCATCCTGACTTTAACTGATTGCCTTGGCACAGGGAAACGGGAAATCTAGGCAGGAAATTGAAACAAAGGACCTTAGAGTGACCAAAAATAAAATTCCATCTGAATACATGTTGGAGAAGGGAGTAAATACATGTTGGAGAAGGGAGTAGTTTGCTGTGTGTTTTTCTGTAGTTGTAGATGTTTTGAATAAATTAGACTGACTTTTAAGTTGGATTGCACAGACTTTTTCTGTTGAGGATTTCTTCACCTGTCATACTGTATCCTTGCTGTTTGGATTAAACAGCTCTGTCTCTAAAAATATGATGCTGTAGGTTACCATACTCATGATTTGTAAAAATTTCCAAATGAAAGGTACGTCAAAAGTGGAATCTGTTCAGACGTGATGCATGAGTATGGTCAATTCTGTGATACGGCACTTGAATGCTGTGGGAATCCCATTGAGGAGCAGCAGGATTGTCGTGCAGGTGGTGGGAAAAGATTAATGCTTCATGTGCACAAACAGGAAGCAGGATTTCAAAAGCAGGAAGGAAGTCCTGGGGATTCCACCTAGAATGTTAGTGGAGGTGAGACTGAGTCATGTTACATACAGTTAAAATCCTTAGCATAACTGGTTAGATGAGACTTCTTTTAATCTGCATGTGAATACACATGGCTAATGAGTGCAATTGCTAAATATTTGAAAATTAGTTGGTTATTGGGGTATTTTTTTGAGAATCCTTTGGCAATATTAAAATTACTTCTCAAAATTTTAATTTCATCATGCCATTATTCATTCTGCAGCATGACATCACACACTAGTATGATCCTTTGGTGTACTGAAAAATGATTGATAAACTGGAGGAAGTGAAATTTAATAAGTAAAGCACTCTTCTGTTGAGGCAACGTTATTTTGACGCTTGGTCTTTTATGCCTGGGCTTTTGCTTGCTGGTTGGAGCTATTGGAGAAGTAATTCACCTGACGAGGCTTTTCCGCATCCTCAAAAGCAGCTTTTATACTTTGATATATTTTGAGATTTGTTTGGCTGCCACACCTTTCAAATTGTCTTAGAAAATTTTACTCCCTTTTTTTCCAGATACTTGTTTTGAAGAACATAAAACTCAATAATAGCTACTTGAGGTGCAATGGAGATATTTTCAGCATAGCCAAATCAATTAAGCTGAGTTTAATTTTGAAACCTCAGGTAAACTTTGCCTACATTTGTATTAAGGACAGCTTTATACGCTCTGTAATTCAATGTTTACAACTTTCACTGTTTTAATTCAAATACTAAATTACAAATTTTAAGCTAGCTTTTAAAAGTGCTTTTTATCTTAAACAAGGATTTAATGTTTTAGAAACATATGTTATTAATACTACCTGGACTCTACCTGTTAAGAGTTTGAGAAGGTTGAAGTTTTCCTGTATAATGTTTGCTTCATTTTTCACTTTATTCATTGCCATTGGAATTAGAACATCTACCATGCATTATTCTCCATCATCTAGTGACAGATATATACAAAATATTTATTTAGATAATAGTGTTTCTGCTCCTATTCACTGCTGAAAGTAATACTGAGTACATTATATTTAGTACAACTGGATTCATTTCACTAAAAATGTTCATGTGTACCACGTATATGCATCTCCTCTTGCACCCAAGGGACTGTAGAGCTAAATGATACCAGGTTTGTGATTTTGAGCAGTTCTTTTGTTTTTAGTGGGACATCTCTTTTGAGCAAGGCAAAAAAAGGCCATTCTGCTAAATAGAGCCTGATTCTGATCTCCCCTAAAGAAACTGGGAATAATTGCAATTAAATCATAAAACAATTGCAGAAAAGATTTTTCCCAGAACCCTAGAATTTTAATAGACATTAAATCCGAGCAGTGATTTGATAATTAGTCCTCTGCTGATGTGAAGAAGAGCTCTAGTTTACACAGGAAGCCAATAAGTTTCAACATATGTGAATGAAGTATTATTGGCAAAAATTCAGTATGTTTGATTTCAATATTTACATTTTAGGATGCTGGTGTGGCTCACTCTGCAGTATACCCCAAAGTTCAAGCTTGCAGATTAGAAACAATTCGGAAGCTCAGTGTTTAAAACCTGCATTTTAGTAATCCAAAACTATTATGAGTGTGCTCTGATTTCAAAAGCAATATAAAGGCTTTCAACTCAGCTCTACTGAGACATTGGAGAATAATGCTAATTCAAGTAGAACCATTTCTGTTAAAGCAAAACAAACCCCGCATCTCTAAAAAAGCAATGAGAAAATAATTTACTGATTGTTACCACTTTTTACTTTTGGGTTGGTGAGGTTTGTTTTTTTGGGTTTTTTTTTTTTTTTTTTTTTTTTTTGTTTTTTTTTTTTTTGGTTGGTTGGTTGTTTTTTATTATTCTGGGAAAAGAACAAAATCACTATTACTTTCAAAAGAAATTAATAACTTGGTCCATTAAAGGGAACTAGGGCATGTCTGAGGTCGGTGTTCATTGTGAGTCACTTGACCATATTGCACTAATCAGATTGCATTTCTTTAATTTACTGATATGATCTAAAAGTACCTGATTAGTTGAAGGCCAATAGTTGGAGGACTGAAGAATCATACTTTTGTGAAAATGAAGGTGTTTTTAGCTGCTGTGTTTTCTTTCAGAGCAGAGCTACTCAGACATATTTCTGAATAAGAATAGCCATTACCATAAATCGAGGCAAATATCTTGCAATTAAATAAAGGGTTTTATCTATTATTTTAAAACTAAATACAGTTGTACAGTGTTGCTTGGTTATTTTAATGAAAAAATGTTTGCAAGAGTCACTTATTGTTTATATGCTCTAGATAAGGTTAGGCATGAACAAAAGGCAGCACAACAGGAAACATATGCTATATTAGTTAGTTTGCACCTGCTAACTGCTTTGAATAGGCTTGGAGATAGAATCAGACATGGAATGAATTCATTGTTCAGACCATTGAAAATCCTTCTACAAAATCCGACCCTTTACAGTCCTTTCTTTTGCCTTGTCAGAGCACTACTTAAATTCATTCTACTTTCAAAAATGGCTGTTGCTATGGACATACTTTCACTCAATGTATGAGTGTAAGCATAATCTATATTCACTGATCCTGATATTTTTTTCACAAGAACACTTTTGAATTTTAAAGGCGTTTCTATCCCTACCAAAAATCCAGGTTCAGATATATTTTTCAGTGTTAGCTGAATTAAAATTAAATTAAAATACCAGGATTAATGTTTTCCAAAACTAAAGAAAGAATAAAGTAAATACAAATTAAAAGGTACTTATGTAAAGGAAGGCAGTGAAGTAAACTTGAAATAATCTTTCTTAAGTTAAAGGAATTTTAGTCACAGCTTGCATTGTGCCTAATGTGAAAAAAAGAAAAGGGTAGAATTTTTTTTTTTTTTTTTTAAAAATCATTTGAGTTGGGTCTGTGTAGTGATTCTGTAATTTAGGTTTTAGTACTGCTTGCATACATAGCTTTTGCACCACGATTTTTACGCCCTATTTTCTTAACCAAGTGTCATCTCATTCTCAATGTCTCCAGAGTTGTCATTAGCTCAAGTTGTGTTGAGACCTAAGCATGTGTCAGGTGATAATTTGTATTTCATATTCTTTCCCAGAAAGCTATAAAGCCTTTGTTATCATACAAAAATGAACCAAAGTGAAAGCATGTTTGTGTTTTGTTGGCAAGATGAGGGATGCTTAGAAGTGTGTAGAGAAGGATCTGACTGAGCTACACTGGCTAAGTAAACAGTAGTAAAAGAATATGAAATTAAATTAATTGTAATTCGCATGTACCTAACACAGAGTGTCTTTGTGCTGTTCTTCTAAAAGTTTGACACTAACCACCTCTGGGAACAGGGTATCAGACTGGGTAGACCACTAATTGTAACCACTATGGTAATTCTTGTATTTCTAGTGTTTACTCTGGTAGTGTGAGAGAAGCATTATACATGCACAATGGCTCCAACAGACGTGACCAGGGGTTAAAAATCAGACGCCTGAAGCCATTACTGCCTACAGCCCTGGCAGTAGACCTCATGACGAGTGTATGATCCACTTACAAATCAGCTCCTGGACTGCCTCAGGTTTCAGCCCAAAATAATAAGGTGAACTAGTTCAAATTTTGGTTTATCCTCATATAGCAGGCTGAAAACTGAGGGTTCAGGAGTTCATTTCTAATCTGATCAGATGCTGCTGTTTCAGGGGCAGCAGCGTCTGTCAGAAGGGGGTTGTGTGCAAAAGGGGTAATTGATTTAACTCTTTGTCTGATTCTAGTCTCTTTCCACATGTCTGTTAGGACATTAAAGGTCTGCACCTACACACGGAATTACTGGATTTTTTCATTATTCTTTTCATAAACTCACCAATGGTATGATTATTTCCAGTAATCTGCAAAATCTAAAGCTCTCCTCAGTTTGTTTTCATTCATGGTGCTATTTAACTAGTAAATACAGATTACCCCATCCACAGTGTAAACATCTACTGCTAACAGCCTGTTTGCCAAGAGCTTAGAATTTGTTTGTAACTAATCAGGACAAAAAAAAAAAAATAAATACAGTTTTATGGTGGTATATAAAGATATATAAGGTATATACCACATATATGTTATATAAGATCCATTTTTTATTCTATTTTGAAATACAGTTCTTTCTAGTATTAATATTTTAATTTTATGTTACAACAATCTAGTGTTGTAATCTATTGAATCTCATTCAAAAACATTTAAAATCTTAGTTATTTTAGTAAAGTGGTTTTGGTTTTTGATCCAGAAATACTGGTATTTGTTAGGAGAGAATAGTACATAGAGGTTAAGATGAATGAAATACTATGAATTCATATTGCAAATAAACAGACAAACCAGCTGGGTGTAATTTAATATTAACAGATACTGTGTATCATGACTGAGAACAATAAACACATTCTAAATAAAATTAATAGTATTGACTCAGAATAAGAGGGCTTTGAAAGGATCCCTTCCCAAAGGAACTGAAGGAGTAATTATATATTTCTTGCAAGTACCCTTATGAAATGCAGTTGCCAGAAGTGAATGATTTTTTAAAACTGAAACATAACAAACCTGACTAGGTTTTTAAATGCATTCTGGTAAGAATTATACTCAAATATCTGCAGTATTTCTTAGCATAAACCATAGTGGTTTCTAAAGACAAAAAGAAAAAATATGAGGAAAAATATAAGAAACATATGCTAACATGTAATAAGATATCCTTAAGAGAAAAGATATAATATCTTCTTACATAAATATGAGAAAAATATGCTAAGAACCATTACTGTTGGTTTTAGTTGTTACTCTCTATAATGTAGCATACCCCAAAAAAACATAACTTTCTCTCTTCAGAAATTATTTACTCTAGAAACAGCTTTAGAAGTAGTTTTATAAAAAACATGGTTCATTTAAAAAAAAAATAAAATTAACCTTTGGTTAGTGAGGTATAAAAGTATTTCCATCATATGTAGATGGGGTATAAATTTACAATAAGATTAGGTAAGTGAACTTTCTTTCTGGTCTACTAAATTATGAATCTTGGGTTTCATGTGGATGCCTACACCTGGCAAACTCAGTGAAAATTGAGGACTGCCAATAACTGGTGGAATAGGTTTGTATAGTTTTAATTTTTAAAAGGAATTTCATATGATAGGAAAAGCCAGAATTTTGTAAGCCAGCTTGCCTAATCCGTGATGATTAACTACATTCAGCACGGTAACTCTTTCTCTGAGCCATTTTAATCACTGTTGTGAGGAAAACTGAATGCATCAGTTACTGTACAAATGTAACTGCTCTTAAAATTCTGTCCCTAGAGTCTGAGGCACTTGGAAGAGCAGAAGAGTCCTGTTGTATAAAATGATAGTAGTTTTTGCTTCATTATTATCATCTGTTTGTTTTTGTTTGTTTGTTGGTTTTTGTTGTTTTTTGTTTGTTTGTTTGTTTTGTTTGGGGGTTTTTTGTTTGTTTTTTTTTTAATTCTAAAGAGTTTGGTTTTTTTTAAACTCACTGTTCTTTTCATAGAAATATATATACACTCTTCACACACTGGCAAGAAATAGCTGACATATTGGTTGCATGTTTGTGCATGTAGAAAACTTGAGTATATTGCTGTGATTGGCTTTAAAATATTTACCGTTATGTTTTTATTTTCTTATTTTTTTCTGATATTTAGGAAGGACTGAAAACTTTATGATAATTTAAAGAAGTTGATTGCAGAGAAGAGTTATTAATTGCCATTAACTGTTGTCTAAATTTTCTAAAAAGATATTTCAAAGGATAAGTGATCTGGGAGAATGTTATTGATATTCTTTGTAAAAAGTTTTGTCTTAAGTCATAAATCATTAAAATTAATTTTCCCTCCACCACTCTGCATTTCTTTATGTTAAATGTGATTTGATGGTATGTTGTGCATGTAATGCTAGAAAATTAACACCATGTAAGTGTGGATTGTATTTTAAAAGGTAGCAGGTAATTCATTGATTTCCCTAGGTATTTTAGGAGACTTCTGGCTTCTACAGATACATCTTCTCAGTAGGAAAAATATCTCTGGGTTTGTAATGGTTTTAGGAGACTGAATTTAGTGAATCTAAATCAAAGGCAGGTTCTTGAAACATGTGTTTATGCATTCAACCAGAGCACATATGATATCTGTGGCTAATCTCACCTGCTGCCACTGCATCTTCCTTCTCACCTGCTGCTATTGCCTGCTGTTATTTACTTGACTTTCAAAGGAAACTAAGGCTGGTGAAACACAATTTAAAGAGCAAGTTTTAACTGATTGATATTTATTTATATTCTTTAGTTAAAATAGTACTTAAAGTTTGATCTCTATTTTTGAAAAAGCAGAAGGAATTTTTAGATACTAGGGACAGGTTGTGCTTTCATTTCTGTTAGCATGGACATTAATGCATAGGGCACTTTTTTATTATCAGTTTTCCTTTCTTTTTCTTACATTCCTCTATTCCTGTGTTTTTTAATTATTTTTCTTCTGATTACGGCCTGCAGTTGCAGAGCAGTCTGTTGCAGTGGGTGGCACTGATAAACTCATAGATTTATTGACAGATTTCTGTAGCCTGACCACCTGCTGGTACAATTACAAGTTTATAATCAACTGTAGAATTTGACTATTTGGAGGAGGCTTTTAAAAAAATAAAGATTTTAAGGAGATATTCTTAGCATTTGTATAACTCGGTTCTCTCAAGGGCTGTGGTCTTTGAAAGCATCTGGTGATCTTCTTGTTTCAAATGGCATGTAAATAATATTTGAGATATTGTTTTGGTAAAGTAACAAAGCAGTTATGTTGATACACTGGGTACTGCACTTGTGCAGTTGAAATCATGAGGGTTTCAACTGTAAATTACCTTCTTGTCATTGCATCAGTGTACTGCAGATATTAATAAACTGTATGTGATAATGCTGATAAGATCTGTACCTCAGAATGCAGCAAACAGCTTTTTGTGTTTGTATTATACCAGACTAAGAGTCTCTGTTTATGCAAGAACTAACGTGGGAAGCAGTTTTTCGTGATTCTTACTTGCCACACCCTTAGCTTTGCTGCTTTTGTGTCTGGCAGCATGTTTACATCAATCTTTTCTGTGATATTTTCTTAACTGAGGTTGGCTTTAACTTAAATTTGGTGGCACACTTCATTATCTTTTCAACTGCCATCTTCTCTATGCTCTTTTTCTTCACAGGAATATAAACCAGTTCAGTCAAGGACCACCAATTTAGCTATGAGCTCTGCTTTCCGTCTGCATTTATTTCAATTTGAGCTGCAAAATTATGAATTGTTTTTTAATTCTTTTTTTTCCTGTTACTTATGCAACCAGTTCTGGGTTTTGTCTATGTCAGAAGTTCTTAAAATATCTAGTTTATGGTTGTCTGATAAGCGTGTATAATTCAACTACATAACACAAATTGGTATTCTGACAAATCCTGATGGATGAAAACAGAGTACTAAAGGACAGCCATGGGGATTTAATGGTAACATAGACAGGGGTAGAAAGTAAAATTCTTGTGTAACCTTTCTAAGAATAAGTAGTTGAGTACTGCACTACGTGAGTACCTGAGATAGTGTCTTACATGATTCTTTACAGAAAAAGAAAAGAAATTTTAGTCCTAGTTATGATGTCATTGATTCACTTATAAGGCTTGGAATATTATTTTGAAGTAGCTGGCAGGTAACTAAATCTAAATTGTCTTTTAATATGATTTTAATAATTTATGTAACAATCAACAGAGTATACTTTCACAGAGATGACTAAAGTGTCCTTTAATTGCAGCCTTTAATTAGAATTGATAGCTCACCACCCCAGCTCTTGTCTATTATATTAAAAATTAGAAAATTTATTTACTTGCATTTTAATTTTGGCCCACTGAAGAGTTCTGTGGCTCAAATTCACATCCTTGCAAATGAAAGTCACGGTGACCATACAGCATTGACTACTTATATGTGTAAAAATATACACATGCAAACTATATTTGTTAGTGTAATTCTGTTAAATCGTGTCCTATCCGATTATTTTAGGCATAGTAAAAGAGCAGTGGCAGTTACTGAGCTGTTTTGCTTCTATAGTTGCAATTTTGTTATGCTAAATACTTCTTAGTAAATGACAGTGATAATGGAGCTTTACAGTGGTAGTTGCAAAAATGCCTGATAGTTGATACAAAAAGAATTAAGATACCATCATTATCAAATATGGTTTGTTAGGGTTTTTTCTTTAAACTTTTAGTGCTTTATTATTATTAGGCCATTCATATTAAAGATTTAATGAATTTTAGACACCAATTTTTTTTAGAAAAGTATGTATGTATCTATGCATGTTTCTATTAAAATATCTTCCTTCCCTATTGAAAGCCTTACAGTCATCCTTTTTATTTTTGATTGTCCTACTTTCTTTTCCACATCCATTTGCTCTAACAAACCTCCCAAGATCTAAAGAATCAACTGTTATTTTTATTCTGATGGAGGAAAAAAAAAAAAAACAAAACAAAAAACAAAACACACCACCAACCCACAAAACCTGCCTGAATATTTTAGAATCATAGAATCCTTTA
>NW_008622745.1:2478-3789 GCF_000691845.1 Merops nubicus | reverse complement strand
TCCCCACCACCGCACCTCCAGGGAGCCCCCCTGCCACCTGCCCCCGAGAGATGCCCTGGGTGCGCCCGGGAGCCCTGGGGGTCCCTGTCCCGAGGAGGTGGGGGCACAGTGACAGCTGCACTCACAGCCTTATAGAATCACAGAATTATTTAGGTTGGAAAAGACCTTTAAGCTCATGGAGTCCAACTGTTCCCCATCCCTGCCAGGTCCCCACTGCCCCGTGTCCCTCACACCACATCTCCACGGCTTGGGAACCCCTCCAGGGGGGGGGACTCCACCACTGCCCTGGGCAGCCTGGCACAGACCTGGGAAACCCCTTTTGGTGTCAAGGCACTTCTGGAGAGTCTTTTCATTGCAGGTTTCCTTTCCAACTCCAGCTGTTTAGAAGGCCAGCATTTAGTCATAGCCTGGATGCTGTCTGGTCAGTGGAGAGGCAGATTACCTCCCCAGGGTAACTCCATGCCTTATGGAGCTGGCTCCGACCAAGCACACCAGCAGACCTCAGACCTGCAGGCAGTAAGAGGGCGTTCACCCAGTCTTAGGAAATCTTGATATGGGTGCCAAAGGCTCCATCCTCTCTTTGACAGACAACACCAGTGTTATCTGTGCCACATTAGTGGTGTGCACATCGTATTCTGGTAGAGACAGAAACTGCCTTGGAGTGGGTACTCCTCATGCTTACCCCATGGAAAACAAACCCTCTCCTTTGATACTTGTCTGAGTACATCCCACCCATGAAGCTCCCTTTCTCATATGTAGATTCCCTTCACACTGCTGAGCACCACAGACCTCTGTGATGACAGCAGGACACTCTGGAAGTTGGATCCAACCAGTCTCAAAAATGTCTGGGGCACTGGCCCACCGCAGCAAGCACCCCGGCCCCTCACCCTCAGACTGCTCCTTCCGCTGCGGTGCAACGCTGGCAGCAGACAGCAACTTGTCCACCCAAACAACACATTTACCACATTGTCCTGCGTGCTTTGGGAAAATTCTGGATCCCATTTAGGACCAGAAAAATGATCAGAGGGCTGGAACATCTCTCCTGTGAAGGGTGATGTTCATCCTGGAGAAGAGAGGGCTCCAGGGAGACCTTCTGGGGGCTGCCAGGACTTCCAGGGGCCTGTCAGAAAGCTGGGGACAGAATTCTCAGCAGGGCCTGTTGGGACAGGACAAGGAGTGATGGTTTGAAATTGGAAGAGGGAGATATAAACTGGAGAGAAGGAAGAAATTTATGATGCTGAGGGTGTTGATCCCCTGTGCCAGGCTGCCCAGAGAGGTGGTCGCTGCCCCATCCCTGGCACCATCCCAGGG
>NW_008622745.1:2101-2453 GCF_000691845.1 Merops nubicus | reverse complement strand
TGTCCCTGTCCCTGCAGGGGGTTGGACTAGGTGACCTCAACAGCACCTTCCAGCCCAAACCATTTGGTGATTCCATGATTCTGTCATTTAAAGCACCAAATACTGTTCTCCCTAAGTGGAGTTCTGCATCTGTCCCTAGGCAGGTATGAAAATATCACAAGAAGCCTGAATCCCACAGACCCAGACATGTGAGCAAAACTGGGAACATTCCCTTTTCCCCTGTGCCTTTTGTTCCTAGCAGCTTATATCTTGTGGATTCAACATGAAAAATGTATGAGTTGTGTAAAAAGTCTGTAACTTCAGTGTCACATAACACAGTACTTTGCTCTATAATCACACTGCCCTGTGACTA
>NW_008622745.1:0-2040 GCF_000691845.1 Merops nubicus | reverse complement strand
TCTGGATCCCCCACTTTGTGTCTTCACAGCTGATGGAAAAACGTGTAGTATTTTCATTTTTCCCTGTTTCCCCCTCACTTAAACAAAACTGAAGTTCTGTAATACAATCCTCAAACCCAAGTAGACAGTAAGAAATTAGTTGTACTTTATATGTCCTGAATGACATAACCAAGGAAAAATTAATTAGTGTAGCAACCCTAATGAGTGCTCCTCCACACAGGACACAAGCCTTGGGTTGTGCACGGGTAGGCAATGCTTGCCAAGGTCTGCCCGAGAGAGGTTCCTGCCCGTGGGGCGTGGTGGCCATCGGCACTGCTGGCCGTGGTGGGGTTTGGCCTCACCACTCGGGGCCAGTGCCACCCAGCTGCTGGAGCACAGGCAGCTCTGCCAGGAGGAGCTGCTGAAGGTGGTGCAAGTAAGGCGAGGAGGAAGGGAGGGAGGAGGGGTTAGTGGTTGGACTCGATGCTGAAGTTTCCTCTGTCTAGCAGAATTCTGTGACTCTGAGCAGTAAGGAAGAAGAAGGGAAGGGAGATTCCCCCTGCACCAGAATGTCTCTGACATTGGTGAGCTGGGCAGGCTGCTGGGCAAGTCAGCTTACAGTGTGTCATGAGTCTAAAGCTCTCTTTTAGCAAATCTGGAAAAAATCCTGAGGAGGGGAGTTTGCTGTGGTGTTCTGGAGACCTTGACTGTATGTTTTGGCCATTCTCAAATCATACCTGTTTCTCCTATAGTAAATGAATGGCCGTGTCAAAACCAACATCAAATCCAGCAGGTTTTGGTCAAAAATTACCTGTTATGAACAAAGGTGTTGTCTGGATCAAGCCAAAAGACAGAAATAAAGTGGGTCTGCATCTTGTTGTGTGTTACACTTTGTGAACATTTTGCTACATCTCTCACAAAGTTTGACAGGTACACTTTATTTTGTGGACATTTTTATTTCTTAAAAGCCTACCATTTTTCTTTGCTTCCCATATGGGATCTCATCAATGTTTATCAATATCTAAAGGGCAGGGGGTCAAGAGGATGGGGCCAGACTCTTGTCAGTAGTGTCCAGTGAGAGGAAAAAGAGCAATGAGTACAAACCCAGGAGGTTCCACCTGAACAGAAGGAAAAGATTATTTCTGTGAAAGTGCCCGAGCCTGGAGCAGCTGCCCAGAGAGGTTGTGGAGTCTCCTTTTCTGGAGAGATTTCAAACCTATCTGGACTCCATCCTGGGCACCCTGCTGTGGGTGACCTGCTGGAGCAGGGGGGTTCAATGAGCCAATATCCAGAGGTACCTTCCAACCTCCACCATGCTGGATTCTGGGATTCTGTAAAAGTAAAACTGTTAAATAATTGTTTCCAGTAAAGCAGAATCTAAAAATGTGTTATTTTCTGTTTGACTTGGGGCAGGGAGGGTGTTCCAGGCAGTGGAGACATTTCTGATTGATTAGGGAGTTGATGCTCTGTGGTGGGTTAACCCTGGCTGAGCCAGTGATGCCCACCAAGCCCCTCTGTCACCCTCCCCATTTCCTCTCATTCCTCCACAGAGCAAAAGGGGAAAGGAAAATAAGATGGAGACAAAACCCTTGAGGGTAAAAGGACAGTTTAATTAGAAAGCAAAGCCAGGCAATGACATGTGTGGAAGTGAAGAGAAAAAACAAAAAAACAAAAAACAAACCAAACCAACCAAACAAAAAAACCCCACAAAGATTGATTCTCCCCTTCCCACTCACTTTAGGATCATTTGAGTTCATTTCACCAAACAAATCCCCTGTTATTATAAGTACTGTGGTGGGTTAACCCTGTCTGAGCACCTGCTCACTATCTTCTCTACTTCCCATTAACAGGTGATGTCTGGCCCCTTCCTGGGGAGCAGGGCTCCAAAAAGCACAGCGGTTGCTCTGGAGGATGCAGGAGTAGCCCCTCACTCCCCTCCTCTCTCCTCTCCTCCCCTTCCCCCTTTTTACTAGCTCTATGGTTGAGCTGGGTTGTGCTGTCCCCAAGGTCCTGCCCCCATCCCACCAGGAGCAGGGGGCTGTCAGCAGGAGCCTGGGTGCT
>NW_008622744.1:5959-6172 GCF_000691845.1 Merops nubicus | reverse complement strand
TTCCTGACCCACAGCTGAGCCTGGCATCTCCTCGGCACCGCCAGGGTCCACCTTCTGCCGTCACCAGACAGAGCTGAGTGGTGCCATCCTAGTCCAGTGAGGGCCAGGAGAAATAATAGGAACAGGCAGCAGAAAGGGTAAAGCAAAAAAAAATTCCTTTTGTCTTGAGGCAGCCGCCCTCTGGCTCCCTGTGTCTCCCCGAAAAGGCTTTTT
>NW_008622744.1:3828-5922 GCF_000691845.1 Merops nubicus | reverse complement strand
GGATTTAATTTTTTTTTTTTTTATTTTTACCCTAATCATGCAACAAAGATTGAAATGTTTGTGAGTGGCCTGATAGGTGGGAAAATAAATATGCAAATAGTGTCCCCAGGTTTGCCAGCGGGATTCCCGGAGCTGTTTCCCAAACACACAGCTCAGCCTGTGCTGCTCACTGGCTCCAGTCACTCCCCCTGGACTGCAGGAAATGCAGCGCAGAACGCCGGGTCTGTGCAAAGCTGGGGGTACAGGTGAGTTGTGGGGAGACTCGCAGTGCCCAGAGGTGGTGCAGGCCCCAGCCCTGGGGATATTCAAGGTCAGGTTTGATGGGGCTCTGGGCAACCTGACCTACCTGGGAATGTCCTTGCTTACTGAAATGGGGGCAGGGGGAGCTCAGTGAACAGGATGCCATCCACTGCCCCTGCCTCGGGTCGGGGCACCCCTCTGCTTCCCAGCCAAGAGCCGAGCTCATCTTTGCTGTTGGACATCTGTGGAGTTGGGCTGGTGGGGCTCCACAGGGGTGGGACAAACACCCACACGGGCTGGATCTGCCTGTGCAATGTCACACCCACTGTTGATGACAGAGCTGCTGTGAGAGCCCAGCACACACCAACTACGCTTATCTGGTCACACCATGGGATGTTTTTCCCCCTATACATGAAGGCAGAGGTTTGGTCATTTAAGATTTAAAATTGCCTACCATCAAGACACCTCCCCATAATGAGGTGTGGTTGGGAAGGATGGGATCAAATCCCTTCCTCAAGATGCTCTCCTTGCTTCCCACCCTCTGCTTAACCCTTCCAAGTCTGAAAATGATTCTTTGCTTCCATTTCTCCTTTTCTCATAGAATCAGATTCTGATACAAATGGAGCAGGATGGGGATGGGTTTATTTCTTTGCAATTTTAACCCAAGTATCCACATATTTCTGACCACAATTTCTCATAGTAGTATCAAAAGAGATGAGTGGACTATGTAGCTGCTTTGAAACACTTGCCAAAGTTTCAGGTTCTGAAGGACTGATGGGTCCTTCTGAATCATGACATCACTGCCCTTCTATCACAAATCAGCTGGGAAAGAGCAGATCTGCAGGGCCACAAGAAGTCAAACATCCTGGAGGGGTCTCACCTCAGGCCCAGGCAGTTTCAGCTGAAGCTTTCCAGGCTGGTTTTGACCCGCTCCATTTCATGCAGAAAACTGTAGAACTGGGGTAAAGTTAACTCTGGGAAAAAAAAAAAAAGTGGCATCAAGCCTTAGATTTGAGGTTCCCCCTCACTGGGAACACTGGAGAAGCTGTGCTGGTGCCACTGGAGCAGCCCCTGCTCCCTGCAGCCAGGCAGCTCCTTCCCCATGCTGCTGGGCTGGGCCAGGATTCTCCCAGGAGCAGCCAATGCTCAGGAATTGTTTGCTTTCTCTGTCTGCCATGCTGCTCTGGCTGCTTTTCCCAGCTCCATGGCACATCTATATTTACTTTTGCACTAATGTGAAGACTGCCCAGCAGTCAGCACTCCTGAATCCTCCTAGAGCGACCGTGGTGGGCGTCAGGTTTAGCAGCACCCACCAGTGCACCCACCAGTGCTGCTGGGGCAGTGACCCCCACTGGGTCTGCACCCACAGCTCCCCCAGCTCCAGCAACCCCTGGGTGCTGCTCCTTGGTTCTGTTCCAGAGCTGTGAACTCACCGACATACACGTTCTCTGTTTGGCTCCCTTTTTTGATCACCAGCTTCAGCTTGGGGGAAGGAAAAACAGAGGATTTTAATTCAGAGCGACCTGAGCACCACGACAAGCAGAAGTACAGGAGTCTGCTGTGAGTTCCAGACACACAGACTGCACGCCCAGCCCTGACAGGCTTTTGGTAAGCATCACGATAGGAATGGATTCCTTTGGCATTGGGAGGCTCTCTGGAAGTCCTTCCACATGATCACACTTCCCCCTCTCCCCAGGACAGCATGACCTCTGCTAGATAGAGCTCTCTGAACAGCTTTTCAGAGTGGGCTACGCTTGATGTCTTCAGAAGAGAAACAAACAGCAGCATGCCTGCTACCTGCAGGCAGCTGCGCTCAGGAGACTGAGCAGGGACACGGCTGCTGCGCTTGTCCCT
>NW_008622744.1:375-3797 GCF_000691845.1 Merops nubicus | reverse complement strand
TCCCTCCCTCCCCCCCCCCAGCCACAGCTTCCCCCTCGCCTGCTCGCAGCTTGTTCCTTAACTGTGCTACAACCTGAACTCTCTGATGTGGGAGATTTACCTGTAAGAAGATACTTCCCACTTTTTCCAGCTCGCTGCTCCCTGCGGTCACTGTGAGTCAGAAAGAAGAGAGGGCAGATAATCTGTCAGCTAAACTGTGAAATGCAGAGTTATTTAGCTGGGAGCTGCTGTTGGGTTTCCCAGCCCCTTCAGTTCATGCTTTAGCTCCGTTACCTCCGAACTTCCACTCCATATCTATCAGCTGGTTAATCATCAGTGTCTGACCGACAGCCAGGCGTGTCAGGGTGGGGGAATTCACCTTCCACTGCGAGAGGAACAGACAGAGGAGCAATCAATCCCGGGAGGCCCCTGTTTGTATTACCTGTAATTTCAACATAAGTCAGAGCCGAGGCAGGCTGGGGGCAGAAGCTCACAGTGGAGCTGTGCAAAGGGGCAAACTAATGTGGTCGGGAGGGCTTTCAAAGAGGTCTGAGCCCTGCTGGGATTTCCATCTGCCCTGTCACTCCTGTAAACGAAACTCACCGGTTTGGTTTTAACACTGGTTCAGTGTAACCATATCTGCACAAAAAGTCGTGTGTTCGTGTAACTGCCTGACCCCGGGGCTCAAAGCAGGCAAGGCAGGGAAACAATCAAACGAAAGCCCCACAGAAGTGCAGGACTCACAGAACCGAGGCAGAGGCTGGGGCAAACCAGGCGTGTCATTAGGCCACGTGCTCCTTATCAGTTATCTGAGCATCTTCTGTTCAAAGTTCTGTGCTGGTTTTGAAGAAAATGCCCAAAGTGCTGACAGGCCTCAGCAGCTCAGCAGGGCCTGGCGGGTTCCCACTCAGACTGCCATTTTTTTTAGCTTAGAAACAAGCAAAAATATAAATACCTGTTCTGCAAAGTAACTGGCTTTCTCCTCACTGAGGCCTGTGGGAGAAATCGTACGAGATTACTACACGTGATAAATATTAATTGTCTTTTATTTCGTGAAAGTCAGGTGACCTACCTAGAGCAATAAAATCTGCTCTGACTTGTTCGGAAGACAAATTCCTCTTCAGGGCACCTGAATAAACAACACGAAGAAGAAATATCACTTTTTACTGAGTCAAACCAATCTTTACTGGGTCAAATAAACGCCGGCCGGAGACCCTGCGATAGGAGGCCTCTGTTCTTGGACTGTGCTTTGAAACAAACCACAGCTCCTCAAGATGGGAAATACAGTTGTGCCTGCCGGTATCTTTGCAGATGCCCGGTGCTTTAAAAGTCAGGGCTCTGGGAGTGCCTGGAGAGAGGCAGAGATTTCATTGCAGGTATCCATGGAAACCGCAGCAGCAGTTGTGTTTTGAAGTTGCTGCTTTCTCTCCTATAGAAGCTTTGCTTGTTAAAGGAGAACTGTTAAGGCTGGCAGGCCACTAATTTGCCCTACCTGCTGTGTTTTGGATTATGGGTGTGAACGTGTGCATATAACACTTTCCCCTGCTGCGCCTGCCTCCTTTGTTCTGGGGCACAGGCAGCACATGGAAGTTTACAAGGATTCTGTTCTCTGAAGCCAAGAGCAGGAATCTCATAAATTCAAAGAGACTGCCAGTCCCACGTGGCGTCCCGTCTGGGTAGCAGAGAGGGAAAGTCATCTGCTGTGATCTGCTCCATTCCATCTGTGGCATCCCAGAGCTCCCGAGGAGTTCCAGCGGGATGGAGCCAGGCACAGCAGCGGGCACGGGCAGGGGGAGCTCACCCAGGCCAGGGCCAGCAGGGAGGAAAGGCCGAGGCCACGTTAATGCCCCCAGCAGCCTGCAGGGAAGGAAAGTATTCAGTGCTGCTCCTGGACAGGAGAAACAGCTTGGAGCCACAGAAGGAGTCCTGACCAAATGCAGGAAACTTGTGCCCGGCTTCGCTGCTGAGAGGAGAGAACCCAGGGCTGAAGGATAACAGCAAGGGACCATTAATAATGAGAAGGATCAATGGAAGAACGTGTGGCAAAGGTGTTCAGTGCAACATCATGTCAAACAGCAGCCACAGCATCAGAGTAACCTCATCAACTGCTGGAGTCTGGGTACTGAAGGGGAATCCCCTGCCTCTGTCACGCCCTGAGTGACGGACTGCTGGGCACACGGATTTCTAAACAGGCTGGATTTCTAAACAGATGTCTCCTGCACGTGGCCCAGAGCTATGCTGGTTTCCAGCCCGGTCTAGAGGGGTGTCTGATCTGTCTCAAACAGTGCTTGTCACCGTAGGGGTTACACTGGGGCACTTGGGTGGATGTTCTGGCAAAGAGTGCCAACGTAAGGCTGCTCTGGTCTGGCAAAGTGGATTGGCAGGGACAAGTTAAACCAAGCACTGTCAGTGTCCTGCCTGCATCCAATGCACAGATATGAGTTTAGTCAAGCCTGTGAAATGTGTGTGCAGGCAGGGTGTAAGGGATACAAAGCTCAGAGGTGCCAAACAGGGATATTTCAACAGAAGAATTTTTGATGCATAAATGCTAAAGCCATTTATTTGCTCCCATTAGCAGGTATTGTGCCAAGCAAGTGCACTGCCTTCTGAAGACACACTCTGGCTTCATGCAGGAATGGAGGGGTGCAATAGCTCGGCCTCAGGGCAGTACATGCAAATGTATCACTTACCATTAGGCACCAGAAGAATACTTTTGACAATGTTCTTCAGGGGGCCCAAGCTGATTTTATTCATGGTGGCGAAGTCCGAGAGCTGAGTCAGAAACCTTTCTACCTGCTCAAGAGAAAGAGCAGCCACACAATCTTATCTCTGGTGTTTCTTGCCAGAGAGCTGCATTCAGAGCTCCCCGGGGGGGTTCTGGGGGGGCCTTACCTCCTTGGGCTCCATTAGGAAGCGGAAGAGCACTTCAGTCAGCGCTGAGAATTGCTGGGAAGAAGCAGGACAGTGTCAGGGATCGGGCATCAGCACCCTTCCTTTCCCAGCACCTTGCCACCCCCATCACCACCACGGCTAGGTTGTCACACAGCCCCCAGGACACTGGTCCTGGAGTTTAACCTCCGGTGGGGATAAAGTGCCCCCATCCTCATTGTTAAAGGATGCCCGTGGATGGGATTTGCTCATGGATGCTTTTCAGAGACTCAAAGGGTTTATGCAGCTGGTAGCTGGCACTGCACAGGGCTTTTGTGACTCATGGCTAATCGGAAGCTGCTGTTCTGTGTCACACAGCCCCCAGGACACTGGTCCTGGAGTTTAACCTCCGGTGGGGATAAAGTGCCCCCATCCTCATTGTTAAAGGATGCCCGTGGATGGGATTTGCTCATGGATGCTTTTCAGAGACTCAAAGGGTTTATGCAGCTGGTAGCTGGCACTGCACAGGGCTTTTGTGACTCATGGCTAATCGGAAGCTGCTGTTCTGTCCTCTC
>NW_008622744.1:0-361 GCF_000691845.1 Merops nubicus | reverse complement strand
AGGAAAGGATGTGAACATCTACTCTCATGTTTCACAAACCCCATGGGGTAACCAAACTAACTTGGGAAAGGAAAGAACTGGTTAAAGGTCTAGTTGCAGCCTTCAGTTTTCTGAGTGTGTAGCGGGGGGGGCTGGGGAGCCTGCCTGGAGGGCAGCACACCAGCCCCCTCCATCCTCTGCTGGCACCAGCGCTGGCCAGGACCCCCTGGGTACAGCTGGCTGATCTGCTGCTGCTGCACGGCTCACCCCATCCTGCCAGCCCTGTAAGGGCGATGGTGCCAGGCTGTTACCATGGTTCTGGCAAGCTAAGCTAGAAGCCTCAGCTCTTCCACTAACTTCAGTGTGAGCTGAACCGGCGTCT
>NW_008622743.1:296819-314511 GCF_000691845.1 Merops nubicus | reverse complement strand
TGCCTTCTAACCGGGACAGAACAATATCACTTGCCTTCTTGGCAACATTGCTGTTTGATGGTTAAATTATTGTCCATCAGGACTCCAAGGTCTTTCTCCATGGAGCTGCTTTCAGGTAAGGCAGACCCAAACCTGTACTGGTGCATTTGAAGCACAAAACAAAGTTTAGATTCTCTTTTGATATTACTTGACAAAAGTACAAATGTTATTGGTGTATGATGCTAGGGAAAGGTTTTGGAAGATTGACTAGATAAGGCAAACAGACAGCTTGCAATTTTCTGGACATCAGCACTACATAGAGAGAATTAAGAATGTCAGTTGAGATACAACCTGAAGCCAAAAGTGCCACTGCAAGCATTGAAACATGTTATTAGGTCATTATGGAATAAGTAGCTTTGCTGATGACCACTGGTGTGGACCTGGTACGGTAGAGATGACTGCAGACCACAACCACAGTTTCAGCTCTCTGTTGGCCTCAGTTTTACAAGTCTGTTGTGTACCCATTAGATACACTTACTAGTGTGCCTTGCACTGTTAAGTCTAAAGGTTATCAACTGATTCCCAAGGCAAAAGCCAGTTAACATCAAGGACTGTAGGTATTAACTAGGCTATTGACATTTGTGAATTATCTGGTAAATATCTTCAAAAGTTCCTAATAATCTCAAGGTGTCTCTGCATTACTGAGGAAACTGTTAGACAAAGATGTGTTATGAACAGTGTTATCCTAACATAACACCACATCAGACACACCAATAAGCTGGTGACTGATTATATTGTCTTCCAGGAAGAAAGTATAGTGTGGTTACAATGAAACAGGGCTCAGAATATTACTTTTACAGTTGGTCTCAAGTTGCAGCCTCTTGTCAAGTCAAAACATATGTGCTATATCTTTATTTAGCCCTAAACAGTGTAGCTTGTCCAGGGACTTTAGAACAGAAACATAAATTAGTAGAACTTTGTCATGACTTAACACCAGCCACTAGCTCAGCCCCATATAGCTGCTTGCTCACTCCCTGCTGGTGGGATGGGGAAAGAATCAGAAGAATAAATCTGCAAAACTCAGGGGTTGGGATAGCGACAGTTTAATAAGTAAAACAAAAGCTGTGCATGAAAGCAAAAGAAAATAAGGGATCCTTTCATAACTTCCCCTCAGCACACAGGTATTAAGCCATCTCCAGGAAAGCTGAGCTCCATCACACATGATGGTGACTTGGTCAGACAAACACCATCACTGAATATCCTCCCTTCTTCCTTCTCTCAGCTATATATGCTGAGCATGATGTTAGATGGCATGGGATATCCCTTTGGTCAGTTGGGGTCAGCTGTCCCAGCTGTGTGCCCTCCTAACTTGTGTACTCCTGAAGTGCTGGGGTTGACCTTCCAGCCCTGAATGAGGGCTGGCATATAGATGATGTAAAGGTAAGAAAGCCCCTCCTGACTGGTTTTCACCCAGGCTCTGGCCAGCCTTGGGTGGGAACTGATGAGGAGATCACCATCAGGTGCCCCCACCTTCCACATTAACTTGGAGGCGGGGCAAGAAGCCACCTCTATAAGAGCTGGCTCTGCTTGCAGGAAATTTTCTATATAAAGTGTATGTGCTGTGTGGGGATTCTGGTTACAGGAAGGACTTCCTGACTCTTCATGGCATGTGGAGTTGCCAGGATGGCAGGGCCAGCACATGAAGCTGTCTCTGGGTCCCTGCTCTATCACTGGGCTCATGACCTGGCTTCTCCCATCTCCCATGGCTTGGATCCTTGCCTGTCTTGCTTCCTTCTTCATGTCCACTGTGGTGGATGAGTATATGGACCTGTGCCTCTCTCTGCTTGTCTGGCACTTTGGATCTCTGGTGTGTGATGTGGGAGTGGAAGGAGATATTTGGCTGCTGGTCTGCCTGTTAATGACAATATCATTCTATTTTGGGCAAGTGGCCAGGGGAAGAACCCCCAGCATACTCACTGGTAGGGTGATATGAGAAGCAGAAGAGGCCTTTACTCTGTGTAAAACCTGCTCAGCAATAATCAAAACATTCCTGTGTTACCAACCCTGTTTTCTCGATAAATTCAAAACATAATCCTGTAACAGCTACTATGATTTAACTCTATTCTACCCAAACCCACCACAGACTTCAACAAACTCACTCCTTCTACTGAGGTCAGGGCTCCTTTCGCTTATGTTAATGAAACCCACCAGTATAATTTAATTAACTGTTGTAAGAAAATCACAATCATAAAACCTAACTTTTATTCAGAGCAGTTTTGCAGTCTAAGATGACTGAATGAGAATGTAAGATTTTCAGGTGGAGGAAACAAAACAGAAAACATTGGCTTAGTCATTCACCTAATATTTAGTGAGACTATTAAGAATAAAGGAAAAACATGACAAGCACTTTTAAATCTTGATGTATTTTCAGTTCTGTTCAGTACTCTCTCCTATTCAATATTGTCTCTGCTGAGATAAACATGTATGATGGGGACTGATACAGGTGAAGGTGATCTAAACATAGTAGTGAGGTAAGTGAGAAAATAAATTTGTGGAAATTCTCTCGAGAATCTGTTGTAGTCTTTCAGGGCTGGAATGTGTTTTACATCATAAACTAAGTAAACTCAACCATGCATTTCAGAGAACTAGGGAAATTCAGATCAAAGAGAAGAGAGGTCATGAAAAATAGCTAATGTTTCAGACAGCCATTTGATTGAAACATTTTACCTGTATCTCTATATAGAAATGTATTTCTATAGAGAAGCATCATAGCTGGAGTCCTGGAAGTAGATAAATAGGCAGATAAAGAGCAGCATTACAGGCAAACCTGGGTTGTTTTCTTGTATGTTGCTTATGTAGCTTTTCTGGAAAGGAGAATTCAGTTATCACATTTTCATCTGGATTCTAGGGCTTTGTGCCTTGGATGACTAAATTAATAACTAGAATCACTGAAGCTCTAGTAAATTTGGGGCAGTAGGGAGGAAAAAGGAAGGAGTATACAACAAGCCATTCATGAGCAGAAAGGTATGTAGAATGGGGAATTGTTACTACCACAGTTGTGGAGGAGTAACATGTAAATGTAGAACTAAGCTGGTTCCCTTGTGCCAGCTTTTGGAAGAGTGCATCAGCAGCAGATTTAAAAAAATAATGATTGAAATCACAGTGGTGCCATACTGTGTGTAATTTTGTCACTTTAAATAAATGTGACAAAAGTGGTGTATGATAAATAGACAGATTCCCAGGTGAGTCTACTTTAGCATGTTTATGTCTAGTGTTTTATTGAACTCTCCTTCTCAAATGAGTTTAAGAAAGGACAGAAAATTTGAAGGAATAAAGATATGTATTGTCTTGACTCTTTTTTTTTCAGTGTTCAGACATAAAAGGAAAGTCTATCAACTCAGTTAGAAGAGTGACAGTCCTGTACATAAGTCTATAAACCAGTAGACTGGAGGAATGACATCCCTAGAGAAGTCTTTGTAGTTTTGCATATTCCATCTTTGTCTGAGATGCTGTTTCCTTTCCCGTGTCTTGGATGTGTCTCAGGAATGAATTACAGACAAAGTGTAAACAAAAATCATATTTCCCATAAGGCTTGCTTCTAGATCTTCCTCTTGCTGAGGGTTTAAAAAAAGAACAAACAGCTGGTGTTTCACAAGCAGATTGATTCACAGTGCAATGAATGTCGACCAGACTATTTGCTAATGGATTTATAATCTTGATTGGAAACCAAATCTTTTAGTAAAAAGGTAGAATCAAACTTTTAACAAAACAAGCTACCCTACTTTGTGACCAAGACCTTGAAATAAAAGTGAAGTGGTTATCAGTAGAAACAGCCAGTCTTGAATAATTCCAAACATTATTTCTCTTTCTAGAATCACTAAGTTTACTGTTAGAGTTTAAGCGCCATGACTTTGTGTCCTTTTGCTTCATGTAGACAAGAACACTTTATGGGATCTTGTGTTTCTGGTATTTAGGGACAAATCCATTCTAAATTCCATACAAACTACTATATTACTACTATTTTCTTCAGGAAAACGCTTTTCATCCTCCTCCCTCCCCTTTTCTTTTTTAATTTTCTTTTTTTTTTTTTTTCCATCAGCCAAAATACAATGAAAATTACAGTTTTGCTGCCAGCATAGCAACAGACATCTCATGATATGAAAGTAAGGTGAGAGTTGAAAATGCAAGACTGTGAACAGAGCCCTGAAAGGGAACTCAAATGTGGACAGGAGTAAGAATTCCCTTTGGAGCTGAACAAGGTCAACACACAATCGAAAATAAAAATATACTGAAACAGAATAATGTAAGAATCATAATATAGCTGACAGACCTAATACTGTCACCTCCAAACCAGACTATGTAACGAAATTCATGTGCTTTTTCTGGTGGCACATTAAAATGCAGGGACATTGAAATGTTTGAAGCAACCAAAGCTATTCCCTAAATGTCAAAGGAAGCTGGTGTCAATGCAGGATGATGGCCAAAGTTCTAAGACTGCACAGGATTTGATAGATGGAGGAGTGCCCTGGCGTCATGTGTCTGAAGGGGAATGAATAATGGGAAAACACAGTTTGATGGAGGCAGTTAGTAATGTCTTGAAGAACTAGATGTAATTTCAATGTTGGATTTTACAGAAATGTTTTGCAGAGTTCTAGACATTTGGGATATTTTTGGCTGGACACAAAGTCACTGGCCCTGTGCTTGATCCACTGCTGGCAGGAAATAACTTTGTTAGGTCTATCCTGCTTCACAGATCTTTTTAACTATAAAGAGCTCAAGTCTCAGGTATTTTATGCATGTTAACATATGGACATAATAAATCTTCTGTTTAATGGGTGGTCTGTCTTTAACATTTTTTCCCCCTTTTTCTTTGTAGAGTGTTTATGTGTATATACACTTGGAATTGTAGCTGAAGTGGAGCTTTTGAACCTGTGGCTGATTGGCACGAGTTTGATCCCTTTGGAGAGAAGTAGGAGTTTTTAGGTGGAATTAACATTAAGTCTGAGCTCCTACCTGCAACATATAAGTCAGCTCAAAATGGGTATTACCCTACCCTAAGAACAGATAGTATGCTAATGTTAGAGACATTGGGCTGTTTGGTTAAGTGAGGCAATGAGGCTACACATGGCA
This sequence comes from Merops nubicus, assembly GCF_000691845.1. Lineage (NCBI taxonomy): Eukaryota > Metazoa > Chordata > Aves > Coraciiformes > Meropidae > Merops > Merops nubicus. The sequence continues at coordinate 309,402 of NW_008622743.1, read as the reverse complement.
TTGTGTTTTGGATTTATTTAATGTACATTGTAAGTATGCATTAAGAAGGAGATTGTAGTTTAACACTGACATATTGTGTCCTCAAAATCAATGTCATTGATCAGATTTTGTTGAGTAAAAACCAGTGCAAACATGCTTTAGACATTTAGGTTATCTATGTGCAAAATTAAACAATAACGACCCATAATTTAAACTATATTGTTTTATGGACTTTTCAGGGAAGTCCACAAAAACCATACACAAAGCATGTCATTTCCAGTGCAGTGGAAACAAACCTCTCCATATGTTGTAAATACTACCTGTCTCAGTAAATGCTTCCTTTCCTTCAGCCATGGCCCTCTTGCCCTTTATTTTCCCACAGCTGCCCACAGTAAAGAGTAGATATCGAGTTCTAATCTGAACTAGACTCTTATTATTTAACTCCCTCATGACAATTTTTCAGCTGTTGGTAAAGAAACTGTATGAAAGGTGGGTAAAGAATTTTACTGCAATTAATTAACATTGTTTTGCAATACTAAATGTTAAACTGTATGGAAATGCCAACAAAATGAATGCAGATACAATATTAAATTATATTGGACCTTTGAGTTCAGCAAACTGAATACAATAGTAGAAAAAATAGGAAAAAGAACATCCATTGCTGTCCAATCTCAGTAGAACAATTTTGTGAAAATTGGTATGCACTATACAGAGCTTTTCATGATATTGGGTGCCTGAGTGCATGCCACAATCAAATTTTGCTAATTCACCTAGATGGGAATAAAAGTGTTTGCTCCATCTGGTTGTAACTCTACTATTCATTTTATACTTTGTTGCATATGTCAAGTAATTCACTCATTTTGACATTTTTGCATGAATTTTTGAGTAACTGAAATTATATCTGATATAATCTGCCAAATTAAACAGTATTTTTACTGTCCTCTGTGGTCTTAAGGTAGGCATGAAAGAAACCTTTCCCTGAATCTCATGATTTTGGACACATAGGTCTGACTTGTGATTTAAGAAGGGAGTTAGCGGGTCTTAATATACCCTTTGATTTTCTCATATACTTTTGAGTGATTTGGTTTAAGTTATACTATGTCAAGTTATACAGATCTTTGTAAGCCAAGTAATTCAGTCCAACGCTTTCCTCACAAATGTGCATTCTTTTTAACATGGTTAATATTATACACTTCAGCTCTTGAGAAATGCAGAGGATGGAGCGGGACAACAGACAGCCAGAAACAAGATGCACCTTAGGAATGTGCAGATGATTGATGGAGGTCAGCTCTAGCAGTTTTGCAGTTGTGTGATAGTTCATTTGCCCAAGCGGTGTATATGTTTGTCAAGCTCTGAAATGTTGATGAAAATCTGAAGACTTGCAAGAATAGAAACGACTTGGATATAAAGGCTTCCTGTGTAAACGTTTTCTGTCTTTTATTTCCTTGAAACCAAACATTTAGTTTGGTTTCCTTTGCTATTCATCCCAAACACTTGGAACCTCAGGGCTAAACAAATAAGACATTCTCAGAATGCCCAAATTCTCAGATTAAGTACAGGAGGAATACTTCGTTGGCGTCAGAAAAGGAAATGTGCTCTCTGCAGAATTAGTGTATGGATAAATACATAGCAAGTCAGAAATCATGATTATGGTAATCCTCCTTTTCCTTTATTATTCCTGGATAAATCCATAAAGCCTTTCATAAAGAAAGATGATATTTCTTGAAAACACTGAACTGGGCAATGCGATTCAATGCAGTCACTGGAAACATCATGAAAATGACATTTTAGTCTTGTTTTTGTTTGAAACATAGTTGTCAGAAGTGAGGTAATTAAGCCACTTATGATATTTAAGTGCATGGATGATCTGCATAAAGTCTGAGCACTTGCACCTCCTGTTGACATTAAAAGCACTTTTACTTGAGTAGGAAATAAATGGAAACAGACAGAAGAGACAGGCAGATCTAATGCTGCAACAGCAATCAAAATAAAGAAGCCTCCCTGCAATCCAAACCTGGAAAGACTTTCATATGTCACTAAAAAGATGAATTTAGAGGCATTGCTGTGCTCATTTGAGCTGTGACTGGGCATTCTTTAAAAAAACCCACAATTTTATATTCACTAGCTATTTTTGTTTGCTAGTGATATGTCTAGATGGTTTCTTATGGAGACCTTCCTGAGATTCACAGATAATTGATAACTCTTCTTTGCATCAAACTAACAGTGAAGATGTCGTACATAACAATGTTAATATAACTGCATAAACTTGCCCTGGCTGCAGCTTTGCCTGTTTTAAGCTTGGCCTGGCTTTCATCATGGCTAAGGTAGATAGTTCTCCAAGGCTGCAGAACCCTGCAGATGGCAAAATGGCCTTGGCCCTGCTGCCTACTTCTGTTATGTCAGAGCACTAGAAACAGCCAGCAGACTTGATGCAGACAGACAGATGCTGCTGGGGCTGGTGAAGGATCCTTTCCCAGAAGTATCACTTGGTGTTTCCTGCTGTGTATCATCTCCCAGCAGAGGCAGTGGGACCAGCTCTCCAGGAACTTCTCCATCTGGCCCCTTCCTCCTTCCCTTTCAGGTATTAGGATCTCCTTCACTCCTCACCTCTGTACAGCAACAGCAACCTGTTTCCTCAGAGTGCAGAGCGAGAAGCCTCGAATAGGCTCAGTGGTGAACTCTTCAAAAAAAACTGCTGAACATGCCCATGTTCAACACTCAGAGCCAACACCGTTTGACAGCTTCCCTCTATTAGTGTGGTGTTTAGGACCTGCTATGAAACCCAGTACAACAGTGGAGGTAGTAGGTCCAGGAGTTATGATTCCTCTTCTCTTTCTACTCTTTCACAGTTTTAAATGAATCTGTTGGCTCCACTGGGATTCAGTCCTATTGGTAGAATAGGGATTTCTGCTTTCCAGCTCTGCATGGGTGTTGCAGAAGGTAGACCACGAAGGGTACTGTGAAAGTCTAGGTTCTGTTCAAAAACAAAACAAAACAAAAAACAACAAACCAACCACAAAACAATACCACAACCAAAAAACTAAGCAGAAAAGGCAGTTTTCCTAGTAGACACATAAGTAAGACATATATTGTTGCATAGATAGGAACACAATAGCATATAAAGATGTAACACAGTAGAGTTCTTAGTGCAATTACAATAATTGCATTACTCAAGCAAGCACCTTGGGCTGTTGAATAAGCATCCATGTGTATTTTTCCTAAGTAAAAAGTAGCATACTGGATGAAAACTAAAACTTTTTCTGTTGAAACGTTAAAATACTGATGTGTGATATATGACATACAGATGCCAGGAAGTGTGACATTCACTTGAGAAGTTTCTTGCCTATAGAAATACGTTCTGCTGATCCCAGCACAGTAATAAATGGTAGTAACAGTCAGAACAACAGTAGTACTTTGACTGTACAGAACCTTCAGTTGCAATATTTGAAATAATTTAACAAAATAATTAGGTCAGCTTTTCAACTTATTGATAAGTACATTTAGCAAGATCTTCATTTGCATTCTACCTATGGAAGTAATGAGATTCTGAGAAATAAATGATTCTTTGTAAGTTCATAAAGCATTCAGTAATTTAGAGAAGGACTCCTGCAAGATCTGAATCACTCTCTTCTCTTGTTAATTACTTCTGTTTCTCTAGAAGACACTGAGAGAAAAACGGAAAAGCTACTACATAGAAAAAACACCTAGGGAGGAAAAGAATTATCCCCTTGTCTCCCATCCCAATAATAAAGGGAAATCATACCTGTGGCCTGGATATGAAGTGAGATTTATAGAATTATTTACTCTGCAATAGACTGAAAATTAGTTTCTGTGGCAACCGCTGCACCTTCTGAAATACAGAACACCTTTACAATAAACATAAATACAGCACAACAAAATCTTTAATGTATCTTGTATTATTTTTAATAACTAAGAGCTTATGCTGAATATAAACATACATTAAATGACCTTTCATATGTTTTTAAAGCTAAATTCTATAATATTTGCAATTTTAGAAAGGAATTAATATTTTGTACCAAAGGTGGCCCTTGTATGTTGTCCCTGAGAGGATATTGCCAGAACAACAGTGGTTCAAGAATGCTGCTGATGTGTGGAAAGCTGGAAGTCTGTCATATAAATCAGAAAATCTCAGTAAGATGACTATGGTTCACACCTCTAACCCAGAGGAAGAATTTAAATGAAGAGTAATCATTTTACTACTTATTGTGTGTTGATGATAGCCCTGCTTTGAGTGGGAAATTGGACTAAGTGACATCACTTGTAGCCCAGATTTCTATGAATGAATTTGTGCTGGTTTTAAAGTCCTATGTCTGCTAGAGGCACTTTTTCCTTAAGCCATTTAAAAGCTGTATTTAAAAAAACTATGAAACATGTTAGGTATGTGACAGAAGTCATGAGATTCTTTTGAGAAAGCTGATGGAAGAAATCTGGACAATTTTAATTTATTTCATTTCTAAAAAAAAAAAAGCAAATATGTTTTACTATAATTCCTCTGGAAATAGGGTAAATTTAGTTTACTACAACCTTATCTACTGAGTTCTTCAGGTTCTAAATCAAGCTGTTTGATACCATGCATCCTCCATAACCTTGTAATAGTCAAGGAGAACGTTGCTGCCACATTGCCTGGAGTTTTAGAGATTTTGGATTCAGTAAAACCATGGGCCTACCTCAGTATGAGCATTCTAGAGTTTTCCTCTCATGAAGAATTTTAGTTATTCTGTTCTTTACCCTGGCTCAGAACATAACTGAATTTTTAGGTGTCCATGGAACCGAATTAATGTCTCAGTGGATACTGAGAGCTAACACAGTTGCACAATATGTGACAGAAACCTCTGTAATAATCCACAACCGTATAGCTTTCTCTCTCATTGTCTCTGTAAGTAATTATGTATTTTCAGGTATTGCACAGAGGTAAGGTACTCTTTTGAAAAAAAAAAAAATAAAATTGCTCATTATACTGCTGTTGAATATACTAAGGTTAATTTGCTGTGTTCGAACCCAAGAAATCATTTTATTTTTGCAACGTCTCTATAAAAATGTTAAAAGACTTTTGTGATCTGACATAGAATTGCATGAAAATAACTCCACTGTTGTTACTGTATGGAGGATTAATTCAGAAACAAAACAGCATTCTCGAATGTGGTTTTGTTCTAAGTAAGGCAGGAAGAGAACAGTTAAGAAAAGGTCATAGCAGGAAGGAAAGAGGCACAGGAGGGTTTATTAGACATAAATAGGACTGTTTCTTCACCTCTGTAGTAGGATGAAATTATTTTACATAATTTTCTGTAGCTGAAGGTTTCACAGAAGTTATACAAACTTTGCATCTGTCTGTTGCTTGAAACATGAAGAAGGGTTAATATATTACATCAGGCTTCAGTAGAAACTGGTGGGAATTTAACACAGTATGTATGTATCCCTTTAGTACCTATCATGCACTTCTAGCAATTTTCTATCCAGAAGTCCCATTATGGTCTTCAAAGTCAGGTGATAGTACCTTAAACTTCAGACAATAGATGGAGATGTCTGAGGCTCCTCTGTTATTAAGAAGTAGTGGCAAGTGTAATAAGGATATTTCACATTGAGGAATGTTTTGAGATTTCTGTTCCTTGTAGCAGGATGGGGCAAACACTGGAAACCATGAATATCCTGTTGGAATAATTTGTAATACTCGCTTTCTACCAAAATGTGAAAACATTCCAGCAGAATTCAGCTGACCCTCAAGACTTCAGTCATAATTAGTAATCAAGGGAAAGAAATGGTCACTTTTAACATGCAATCTTAAACCATATATCCAAAATTAATGAGTGCTACTGCTCTCTAGAATATTTCTATTCCTATCTATTGTCTATAGAAGTCTGGGCTGATTTGCTCTGGTGTTGCATGCCTTGTAGCCAGCTGACGTTGCTGAGAAAAAGCCCATCCTCTATTTCAAATTTTAACCAAAACTAACCTTTTCTGATATGTATCAGTTTAATGTATTGTGAAATATTGTTTGCTATGAACAAAACTTCTTAAATTCAAATTTATTTAATGGCAAACTGTATTTTGCCATTTTGTCCAGTGTAATGTTGTCATTTAGGAGAGCCCAAACCATAGAAACCTAATGTCCTGTTATCCACAAAGTCTTTCATACTGATCTACTATTTACATGGTGCACTGGAGGAAAACATCAGAATCTGTAAGAGAGCGAAAAAGAGAAAGTTTAAGTTTGTTATATTGAAATTATATGAAATAAACCACACTTGTTCCATTAAAATTCTCAGATAGGTGTCAAAATTACTCTAACATACATTGTTTGTTTTTTCTCAATGGAAAATAACAAATTCCCAGAAAAATAAATATTTCTTCCATACATTCTCAAAACTAACTTTTTTCCTTCAGAAAACCACTAAAGAAAAGACCCAAAAAAATGTAGAGTGGCTAAACTCAGGGTCTATATTAGTTGCCTGGTGACACAACAGCACTAGGTGAGGACTGTCTTGTTCTCTTGCAAAATAGTATGAAGAGGATTGAGCAGGGAATAAAAATCCCTCTTGTGTATATTCTACAGCAGCAGAATAGCACTTTATCATAAAGCCTCATGATGAAATTCTGTTGACACCTTCTTTTAAAACATATATTAATATCAGTTTATTACTATAAAGGTTTGTTTGAGGTTTTTGTTTTAGTTAAATTACTTTATTTACCTATAGCTTTTGTAAAAAATACGATATACTACCAAAAATATATTTCTGAATGTAACAAAATCGTGCTAGCTATTCAGCTATTCAACACTGTTAGCAGCTAAGCATGGAAAAGAAAGGACAAAAAGAAGGAACACTCCCAATCCTGAGATATTTGCATTCTATTTCCCCCATAAACACCATTAAAAAAAAACATAAAAACCCCAAAATTAAAAACACCATATTAATTTCATAAAACTAGATTGGGATGTACTGAAAAAGTATTGAAGGGAATGACAGTTATTTCCTGAGATCTTTAAAAATATGTTTGTATTGAAAGTGATATATTTTAAATAGAATTGTGACTTTTAATAACAAACCAGATAATTATTCTTTTTAAAAGCAAAATCATAGTATTTTAGGGGGAAGAACAATATTATTGAAAGGATATAATTTAAAAACAATCATATACTTGTGAATTATTTAATATAATTTGAATTCTAGAAATAATAATGCTATAAGGAATTATCCGAAGAATTTCATTGCACTCATTGTTTTCTTTCCAATCAATCAGATCAGACAGTAAATTAAATGTTCCAGATCTTTAGTTTTTTTTTCATTTTTCTTCCTATACAAAAATGGAAACAAATTGAACTTTAAAATAAATCTGAAAATATATGCAGATTAGGACAAAAATACTCTGTAAGTCAGTCAAATAGGTATCTTTGGTATCTACATGATTTCAGGCTCTTCCTCAGCACTTGGAGGTAGACATTAGGATCTCATTTCCATAATGTATTTGCATTTTTAAACAAAATGTAACTGTATTTGGCCATATTCCTACTTTCACTCCTCCTCAAGCCTGCAGCATTGCCTGGGGTTGTTGTGACTCAAGTGGAGGACCCAGCACTTGGCCTTGTTGAACCTCATACCATTGGCCCCAGCCCATTGATCCACCCTGTTGAGATCCCTCTGTAGACCCTTTCTACCCCCAAGCAGATCACACTGCTACCCAACTTGTGTCAATTTACTGTGAGTGCCGTTGATCCTGTAATCCAATTCATTTGTAAAGGTATTAAACAGAACTGGCCTCAATACTGAACCCTGGAGAACACCACTTGTGACCAAACACCAGGTGGATCCATCTGCCTTCATACCTACAACATTAAATAGGTCTGATCATGTAGGGCGGTTTGCATAAGCTGGGCCCTTGATTCTCCACTTGGATGTGAAATCCAGCATATATCCAAGCAAATACAGAATAAACTTTTGTGTAACTTTTGAAGGAGCTCAGGACTAATGTTTATGTGGAACTTCTGAAAATAGGATAGTGGATCCTAAATAAGCCGTGTAGAAGGTTTTGAAACTTTGGTCCTTGATAGGCTCAATTAAGTTACTTTTATGTTCTTTCAATAGATATGTTATTAGATAATAACATTATTAGATTATACATTATTAGATAAAAATGTTATCTCCCAGTGACAGTCCTATTGAAACCTTCTATTGGAAATCAATTGACTTGCAAGAGTATCAATAATGTTCATCAGTACAGATAAAGCCTGTAGTGTCTTTATCGCTTTTGTTGAAGTAGCTCAAGTTTCTGATTAATTATTCATTTACTCTTATGTTTGAAGATAAGTCAAGATAAATTTAATTAAAAAGCATCAGCTGAACAGTGTTGTGGAAGGTTCTGTGGGGGATCTTTCTGATACCTTTCTTCTCCCCTTGACGTTTAAAAGAGTTATCCTGCTGGAGTTATTTTGTCAGGTTTCTGTCAGGCTGTCTTTTCCACATTTTGCAGCTCATGGCTGCACTCTCTGATAATCTTACTACACTCACTGGCTGCAGTTATTACCCTTTATATGAAGGATCTATGTTGAAAGCCAGTTATGAGTTTCTGTCCCAGTGGATTGTATGATGAAGTTGAAGCAGGCTGTCATCCAAAGCTGTATAATAGCCTCAGCTGGGAAATACAAAAGTGCCATGGATTATTGATAGAGTCATATCTGCAGTTCTGCTGACAAATTTGATGCCTCTTTTGCTAGGTTTCCATTATTGAGAAATATCTCTGTTAGTATGTCTTCCTTTCTCTCTCCCTGTGTGTTCCATTTGGCTTAGCTTATGATTTGTATTGTACCTTTTATTCCAGTGAAAAATATGTTATACCTAACCCTAATGTTAGAAGGAAAAACTATGAACTTACTTAACAAGATGTTAATGATCTTGATTTTAAAAAAAAAATACCCTAGAAGTACAAATTTAACAGGCCATATCAAAAGTATTTATTCTATTTTTTTTCCTGTTTCTTTCAAAGTAGTCCATAAAGCATTAACATGTATATTTTTTTCTTATCTTGAATATCTCTAGTACAAAAGAAAAGGCAGAGAAAGGAAGATTATTCCAGCAGTTCTTAAAAGTTTAACTGATGTGCTGGTGAAATAAGACTTTCACTTATTCATCAAAATAATACCCACATTGGTATATATAAAAAAAAATCTTCTGTCCTCTTCATGCCATTTTTTGGTACAATTGTTACAGGGAAAGCTCAAAACACAATTTGGAAGATTTAGATTGACACAGCTAACTATTAGTTAACTAATAGCAGTTAACTATTTCTTTTATACTATTGTGGAAGATCTACACTACTTCCACTGTGTTATAGCTCAGTTTTTCTCTGGCTGAAGTATAAAAGCTGTTGAATGGAAAAATGGGATGAATTATGGTAGCAACAAAGATTCTGCAAAGCTTGTTTCTTTTCTTTCCTCTCCATCTTATATTCAGTCAAGATATGGAAGAAAGAGAGGCACTATTTTCTTAAGGCTGAAGTATGCGTCCAAGCCAGAAATCTTGTGATAGCAGACATGGTGATAGCAGTTAATGAGATATGAAATATCTCCCCAGTCTTTCAAAGGATGTGAAATCAGGAGCCAGCAAATTAAAAAACATTTTGGCTAATCAGTTTCAAAGAAAGGAGACTACTGCTCTTGACTGATTAAAACATTAACCATTTCTGCCCCAGGTGAAAAAAGGTTTTGAGTACTCCTGCATGCAGCGTTCAGTCTTTCCTCTACCACAGAGGGTCTGGCTGGTGGCAGTGTGTGTCAGTCTGGTAAGATTTAAGGGACTTGTGTCACTGACTTCACTTCAGACAGGGGCAGTTGATATTTACTGGCATGTCTTCAAGCGAGGCTGAAATGCCGAATGTTGAGCTGTCATTTCTATGAACTCTGTTTTAAATATCCAGAATGAATGAGGAAAAAATAGGAAAAAAAGAAAAACCATCCCTATGTTAATGAAAACAGTAATTGAAAAAGGACACTGAGATCAAACCCTAAGCAGTGCTTTAATGAAATTTCATTAAAACCCAGATATTCTAAAAGACTCTTGCATATGAAAAAGTAAAGAAAAAATTCTGTAATATAAGAGTAATGGATCATTGGAATGGGCTGCCCAGAGAGGCAGTGGAGGCCCCAACCCTGGAGTCATTCAAGGTCAGGCTTGATAGGGCCCTGGGATACCTGACCTAGGTATAGATGTCCTTACTTGTGCAGGGAGGTTGGACCAGATGACCTCTAGAGATCCCTTCCAGCCTAAAACATTCTATGATTCTATGACTAGCCTAAATGATGACTTCCATTTCATCCTCTGAGCAGTGATTCAGGTTGCTTACTATCCTCAACTGGCTCTATAAGTAAAGCATCACCTCCCAGAATTTTGTAGACAGATAGATGCCAAGCCTAAGGATTTCTGAAGAAGTGAGCACATAAAGCCAATTTCGTGTCCTTTTGGTCAAATATGATACCACACAGACTTCATGCAGAGTAAACATTCTCTAAGGCAGGAGAATTGAAAGTAGTCTTCATCTGAGTGTTCCTGGTGAGGATCACTCGCATAGTTAACGATGATTATGATAAATGAAAAGAGGCACCTTATGTATTTGTGGTTTTTGCAAGTGGAGAAAACATCCCAGAGAAGGAACTGTCAATGTCGTCATGTATACAATCTATACAACAGTAAGATCACCTCTTGGATCCTACTCTTTCTTGAAAAACATTCTACTGGTACAAAATTTTCCCAGTATAATCTAACACATAGATGTGTTTTGCTTTAGCACAGTTTTTGGTTTTGTTCTTTGTCTTTTTGATATGGTAAACTAAGATTGAGATATTAAAGGGAAATACTGAGTTGTCTAAACCTAACAGTATTCTAGTGAAACCTAAATATTAACAACCATGAAATATTTTTTTTCACTTAGTTTTTTTAAGTAGTAAAATCTATGTGAATGAAATTGAGTGGAAATATTTTGCAAAATCTGCCACTAAGAATTTGCGTATAAGCTTTCTCAAGGAATTTTTTTTTTTCTATCTACACAAAATACAGCTGTCATGTCCTCAAGTGCAAGAGAGGTTTATAGTCCATCCCAAAATGTGATGACATTTTTAAAACTGATTTTTCCCACACCTTTTTTTTTTTTCCCAAGCCCTCTGTAAAATTTCCATAAAGAACATGAAGGAAAGTGTTTATCATTTAAAAAAAAAAATTATGAAATGAAATGAAAATCTTAAAATACAAAACAAGTATACATCTGCTTAGTCAACCACTGGTAGGTGAATGCTGCATTGGAAATAGAAAGAAAAAGAATCAAAATTATATGAGTGTGAGTGTGCACCTAGCTCGTGAAACCTCAGGCTGATCTGCAATAAAATAAGCTAGGCAAAAATAGAGCACCTTCCTTTAAGAGACTCTTCAGTTAGGTCAATAAACACAGGTAGAGGAGGCAATTGTGTAATATATCTTCCATTTTAATTTAGGAAAATATGTCTCTGATACATGAAAATGCATTTCATGTGCATTTTATTAAAGCTGACAAATACAGGCTTAATAATGCATGTGCTCGTGTGCATAGATGAAGAAGTGGGGTATTTATATAGAAGTCAAGATGGGGCAAACTTTTTTTTTATAGCAACTAAAGAGAGCTGTACCATAGCAGCCTTCTTTAATCAATACAATGAAGTTGAGTTCCTTATTGATTCTCTTGATGAAATGATACAGTTCTCTCCCTCCCTTTCTCTCTCCCCTGTAATACAGTAGAGCATTAAAGGAGCAGAATAAGTACATTTACAACCTTCTTAGTGCTGCCCACAGGGTGCTATAAATGCACAAACTGGATATAATTGAAGCACATATTAACTTACCTTCTGTTGTACAGGAAGAACATAAGCAGGCTGTTAATGTGCACAGTGTTGAAACTCTTAACATGGGGGATGAGAATTAGCTTGCAGTAGTAATTTGGTAAGCACCTGGGAAAATTGCAAGCTTCATTTCCTGCAACGTGGAATATGATTAAAACCAGAATATATTATTATCAGGGGTACTATTTAAAAATGTGTAGACAGCATTCTATGATGTTAAAACGGAAATTGGAAGTTGTATCCAAATGTTGAAGATGCTGCATGTTAATTATTGTCTACCACAGTGCATTGAAAGTGCAATTCAATTATTTGCTTTGTCAAGCAATATTTTGATTAACATGAACTTTAATTTTGTACATCTGGTGTTTTTCACAGTGTAATAAAAACAGTGTTGAGGTATGCTACTCTGCCAACAGTACCTTGAAACAACAGAAAGAATATATGTAAAGTAACAGTAAGCCACATTAAATACAGGAAAGACAGCCTTTTCCCCCACCCACCCCTTTTTTTTTTTCCTTTGTAGAGAGGGAGAAGAAGAACCCTTTCTGAAAGGGCATTCAGTAAAAGCACAAAGTTTATTGTGTATTTATAGATATGAAGCCTGAAATTATATTTGCCTCTTGGACTTTCCCATGTATTGTCTTTAATTGGTATGATAACATTCCTGTAATTACAGTATTAAGTTATGATAAACTCTGAAGTTGTAATGCACAATGCAAAATACTTTTG
>NW_008622743.1:282781-296788 GCF_000691845.1 Merops nubicus | reverse complement strand
CAGCAGGAAATCAATAGGTTAGTCTCTGTTGATAACCAGACAAATTGACTGTAAGCTTTTCTGGGTTGTCATGACCTGTTTCTCAATTGCATATAAAATTAAGCCCTTGAACGTTATTATGTCATTATTACTTCTTTAAAAAAACAAGTAAGGAAAAAGAAAATTCTAAATATTCTCCTATAGATACTGTTTGTGTGGGTGCTCCTGCTCATGATTCCAGGAGATATTTTGTAGTGGGCTGTGGCTGGTCTGCTTGTGAATTTACTGTGAGGGTTGGGTTTGGTTTATTTTAGTTTTATTTTCTTTATTGTTTTGTTTCATTTTTTCTTTTGAAAATCCCTTGCAGGAGCTACAATGCAAGTGGAGACTGGAGATGATGTTACAGAGAGTACTGACTTCCCCAAGGGAAACAGCCTGAACGGAGGAGGAACTGGCAGCTGCAGGGCAGAATATACATTCCATTAATCTGCCCAGCGGCCACCTTCTGCTGCAGAACATGCTTCCTTAGACCTGCTGGAGGATTGATGGCTGGCTCATCCTCTGTTGCTTTTAAAACTCTCCCTGCTGCAGCTCCCTTCCCTGTAGGCCATACTCTGTCTCCGAAGATTCAGTTAGCTCTCTGTATTTTTTTTTCCCCATTAAATAATTGTGGTTTTTATGTAGCATTCATAGAGAAATTATTTAATTATCTGAAAGCTAGTGTCAGGTGGCATGCAGGGAAATCTTTTGTTACCAACTGAAAAGCGTCAGATGTTTGGTTGTGTAGGAGGAGAGATGGAAAATGATGGAATTTACAGGAAGCAGGAATTACCAAAAGGTGAAAGGGATGTTTTGCCGTTTCTTGAAGTGTTTCTTCTGGGTGGTGTTACAACTGGTAATTCAAAATATTAACAAGAAACATAAATTTCATAAAAGCTTTTTAAGTTTGTTTGTTTTTTCCTTTGGAAAAAAAAATCTTCATTGTTATATGACATGAGTGGTTTCTTCAGTTCAAGAGTATCTGCATGATGTGAAACAGTGCATTTAAATTATTCAGCAAAATAACACATTTAAGAGATTGGGAGCTGGTATGAGCAAACCTTGATTGAATTTGCTTAATGACTTTTGTGGCATCATGAACAAGTCATGCATTCCCTCCTTGGCCAATTTTTCTTCCTTGCCATAGAACAGGGGTGTGAGTGCAAATAAGTTAAATGGCATTAGGGAGACAGGGTGGTAATGAGGAGAATAGAATTAAAATGTTCTGGAACAGCTTTCCAGAGCAGAATAAAGTTTGCCAATATACTTAACAGTAAAACAAAAATTTTTGAGAAAAGCAGGCGGGAAGTAAACTTTGCTTGATGAATGTTAGAAGATGATCTAACAGACAAATTTTTCAATTCTACTGAATATCTCAGTTTTCTGAGGAGATAGGTAGGAGGATATGGACAGACTTCTGATGAGACAACCAGAGTAGAATTCAAGTAAACAGGATGCTTCTGATGGTCTTCATGTTCAGTTTCAACATTAACATTAGTTAAAGAAAAGAAATGTCTATTTGTGTTTCATAAAACTTAAACACTTCCACAAACTGTTTTTTTTGTTGTTGTTTTGTTTTGATTTTGGTTTTTGTGTATGAGTTTAAAAAAAAAATCTCAGTTTTCTGAGGAGATAGGTAGGAGGATATGGACAGACTTCTGATGAGACAACCAGAGTAGAATTCAAGTAAACAGGATGCTTCTGATGGTCTTCATGTTCAGTTTCAACATTAACATTAGTTAAAGAAAAGAAATGTCTATTTGTGTTTCATAAAACTTAAACACTTCCACAAACTGTTTTTTTTGTTGTTGTTGTTTTGTTTTGATTTTGTTTTTTGTGTATGAGTTTAAAAAAAAAATAAATCAGTGTAGTCTACTGCAAGGAGATGGGGCTTTGTTTAGTTGGTTTGTTGGTTTACTTTACAGATAATGGCACAAAATCTGGGGGTTATTTCTGACAGTATTAAACTTTGAAAAGGGGGAGTTAATATGGGACCCTTAAATACACAGGGAAGTTATTGCCTCAGGGATATTTGGGCACTTCATTATTGTTCATGATAGGTTTGTAAAGCTTGGAGTACAGGAATAACAGAGGGTTTTTTTTTCCTAAAAAACTGCAAGAAAAACATTAACTTGTGAATTTCTAGGGTTTTCAGGTTTTTTGCCAAAGCCAAAATTATTTTACAGTCCATTTTTTTTAACTGATGTATGTTATGGCAGTCCTATCTCAACTCTCACCACAAGAGCTGATAGTGACCTGCTGTGTGCAGTTACCTACATGGGGGAGTTTTTCTTATTTTCTGAGGGTGTTTGAAATAGTCTAGTTTAACTAAACATGATACTGCTTAAAAGCTTATTTTCACAGTGGTTTAGAACAATGAATGCCTTTCTTCTCATCTTGTTTTGCAATAAACTTTTTGCATTTACTCTTTTCCAGGTTTTTATTAATCTAAATATTTTTTTCAGATTTTCACAGCTAATAATAAGTGTTAATATAATTTACTCGTTCTTTTACGAAGAAGACTTGCAGAGTTTCAACCACAGTTGTTATCCTTTCTTCATTATTGTGTAAAATATCTGTATAACTTTATGGAGTTTTCCTGAATATGGATAAAGCAGTGACTGGTTTAATCTAACAAATCATATGTGGATAAACTACAACAGGTAAGTTACTACAAGAGAGTTCTCAGGACTTTTGCCTGTTTGAGGTTTTGTATAAGGATTTTTTTTAGGATTTGTATGTTGTCTTGACCCATCTTTGTGTTTAAATAATTCAGAAATTCACCATGAGCTAAATGATCACAGGGTATTTTAGAAGCTGAAAATTCTATCTGAATGTTCAAGTAAAGTAAATGATATTTTGCCTCAGATGATTTAAAATAGCTTAAAAAATCAGAATAGTAGCCTCTTGTCATATCCTTGGATGTTAAGTCTTATGATTTTTTCTGTTTATTAGTTCTTTTTATTTTTATAAGAAATAATATGACTGATAACCCTGTCTCTTGGAATAAAGTAAAGCCTTGAGGTTAAAACTGTCTAGATTCTTTTTTCAGTTTGCTTTCTGACCTTTTCTTGTATTACAGCAAGTGAACTAACATCTGACAAACCTTTAATTTTGGCAGGTTAGGCTACATGTTATTTGAAACAGAAACACAGTTAAAAGACAAAAGTCTTCAAACTTTAATACTGTCACATTTTGCTGTTCAACTGAACTGGACTACTTATGTGGATTTTTTATTTTGTTTCTTTGAGTAAATGTACTTTCTAACATATGAATTATTTTGTAGACTTTACGCAGGATTTTTAAGCTGCAAAACAATTACTCTTAGCTTTGAGTACAGGAAGCAAAAAGGCAAAATTTTGCTGTATCCTTCTGATATCAGTCCATTGAATAGCTTGACCTATTTTCAGATCTTATTGCTTCTCTGACAAGTGTGTTTTTTAGTATCAGTCTATAAATGTTATGTAACTTTATCTGTTTTTATTTATCTCATATTTTTAAGTGTGAGAGCAAGGGAACACCAATTACAGCATCCTCAGTCAACTGAAGTGCCATAACAAATATTCCAGAAGTTTTACGTGCTGAAAATCTGTGGGTAGAGAGATGCCACATAAAGCTTCTGTGTCTGATTGTGAATATAAGCACATATGAATGCTGCCTACAAAAACTCTCCTAAAAATGGAAACTGACCCTCTCAGTCTATCTGTGTCTTAACATGGAAGAGTCCAAATACAAGATCAGGAGGTGATTGGTGCCTATATGCAAACTGTCGTGATGTGAGACATGACTTCTACTTCAGGGGGAAGAAAAGAGAAAAAAGATGGCTGAGTTGCCCAGGCCTTGTAACAGACAATGGTGGCAACTAGTTTGCTGATTATTTGGTTTCTAGATATTTTCCAGGCAAGTGTATATATTTACTGTAAAGTAAAAAGTTGATTTTAGATTCTGTGCATGAGATACTAATTATTGCAGGACTTGAACTGAAGATGAGGCTCTTACCTAGAGGACTTTTGAGAAGTCTGGGGAGAAAAAAAGTAGAAATGAACAGATGGGCTTGTGGTCAGACTTTGTGTTGGCACTTACATCTTTTCTGTTGCAAGATCTCTGGAACTGTGAAAGCACAAAAACTGTCTTATTTTATATCAAATTTCCAGACACCCTGACTTAACACCACAGAAACACATTGTGTGTATAAATATTTAATTCTATGTTGATAAATAAAAAGTTGTTATGATATCCACAATTCAAGAATTTGAATGTTCTTCCATACTTAATTTGCTTTCTTTTGTCATAAAAATTAAAAAGCAAACCCAAATAAACTAAGTAATTCTGTTCCATTTCATGCAACTATACAGCTTTCCCATCCTGTTCTGTGTTCACATCATGACTTGGAATCTAAATATTTCTAAGAAAAACTTTAAAAAAAAAAAATTATAACTGAGAGTTCTTTTCCTTCTTGAAGGGCCAAAGATTAAATGTTGTATTGAATTTCTGAGAAGGATATTTACTTATTCTAAAACAAAATGTAACATTTTCATTTTCCTGTATTTAATATTTCATGTGGATTGGTTTTTACAGAAAGCAACCTTGGTTAAGCTTTCTTCACAGTTGATACATTATTTATTTATTTACTTGATTTTCATTTCATGCAGTACTTGCCTCATCTTGAGCAAATAACACTTTGTGATCTATGGAATGAAAATGTTCCATAATGGTTTGTGGTGTATTCTGTAAATACATAATATTTTTGGTAATATGGAGCTCTCATAATAATTCAGCTGTGTATCTACCTCTGTTTTCTGGAATTTTGACAGATCAGTTGGGATTTCATGATGTTCTTTCAGGTATATTTTACTATTTGGTATCTGTTCTGCATAGTAACTACTGTAGCGGGTGAAAGGCTAGAATGAGAATAACTTTCTTTTTTCAGCTTAAACAGAATTTCCCTTTTGTATTTTCTCTTCATGATACTTTGTCTGTAAATGCTATAGTGCCTTAAAGATTCAGGAAGGAAAGCAATGTCTGGAGGAGGTATTCATGAGTTGGTATATGTACACTATATACACAGGGTTCTTATCCTTTCCAAACTGTCTGACAGGCTTCAGTCTGAATATGACACCCTCTAAGGTTATAAAACTGTTTTATTCTTTTGACAAATCTCCTTGCTTTTTGACTAAAGAAAATGATAAAATGGATTCTGTAGTGAGCTGTCTGAACATTTTATAATGTCCTACATAGATTTGAACAGTTAAGTATATAGGATGTGTGAAGTCAAGAAGTGTTTGACAAAGAGAGATGAAGAAATACAAATTTCTGAATATGACTTTGTCTTCTTTGTCTTTATGAGCAAGGTCTGGTAGGTTTCATTTTCTGCTGGAGAAGGCTGGAGATAATGGATACTGACAGGTGAAGTGCTTTGATTCACGTTCCTGAACACAAATTTTAATGTAAGTAAAACTAAAAACTGTATCTTTCACCTACCTTGATCTATGTCAGGCAACTTACTAAGTAGTTTTTGATGTTTCTTATTATTTTCAGAAATCTGAAATTATCTGCCTTTGAATTATCTCCTTCAAGAACACCATCAGAGTTGGAAAAAAAAAAAACAAACAACAAAACCAAGCATTATATGCTTGCAAAATTGTTTATCTTGGGGATTTTGTTTCAGGAACAGAATGGAATCTAGGTTATGTTTGAGAAGACCTCAGGTATACGGTTTATATAAACAAATGAACATGTGGTCAACAGTCTTGAAGACTAATCCCAGCGGAAAGGATGGCTCATAATGGAAGGTGTACCATTTCATCCAAACAGCCTCTTGGGCTATTAAAAAAACTTGCTGATATTTTTTGCTCTGCCCCAGCACTGAT
This sequence comes from Merops nubicus, assembly GCF_000691845.1. NCBI lineage: Eukaryota > Metazoa > Chordata > Aves > Coraciiformes > Meropidae > Merops > Merops nubicus. The sequence continues at coordinate 290,900 of NW_008622743.1, read as the reverse complement.
GAAGCATAGGTCAGTGCCTTCAATGCAATGTTCTTCAAAAAGCTTTAACTGTTTTAAAGTGCATATGCATAAGTAGAAGCCATGAAGATACTACATATCAATTGAGAGAGATAATTTAATTGAACAGCAGCTTTTGATTGATTTTATTTTTTTCTGCACTTAGAAAGATAAATGGAATTGTGGGGTAATTCCCACTCTCTTGAAAAAAACTTTCACTTTGGGAAAAGTATAGGTAGTTTGTCTGGCCTGGGAAATCTGCAAAAAGACAAGACTTCTGCCAGAATTCCCCACTGAAGAGGGCAGGGGAGATGTATAGTTACATGGAATGGAAGAGTTTTTGAAAGTTAGTTGGCTAAGCTGAGTGAAATGTAATTCTGAATGTTGGCTTCACACATCAGACCATAGTACAGAACAGTAATCCTTTTAACATCGTTATCGTCGGTGACTGATTTATTCTAGCTAAATTGTGAATTTTCCTATTGTTAATTCTTGCTATGTTTTAGTGTCATCTTTGCTCCTGAAAGCGTTTCCCAAAGTTCACTGTGTTCAAGTGCTCCAGGAATCTATTCCCAGCATTTATACATATTTTAAAGAGCTGTGTCTTTACACAAGACAAAATTGAGAGAGCAGGGGAATATTATTAACCTTAAATAACTACATTCCCACTGTAAACCAGCACAGCTTCACTAGATTGTATATAGAAGTTACAGTCTAGCCATACTAGCAATTTTGTAGGTGGTGAGTTTAGGTTATTATATATAATTCCATGCCAGAGCTATAGTAAAGCATTTTGGATTTAATATGAAAATCTCACTCCATACTTGAAGTGTTGGGGTTTAAACCCCACCCCCTGAATCAGGGATGACATAGGGCTGGTGCCCACAAGCAGGCAGCAGAGACCTTCCTCTTGGTTTTCTCTCAGGGCCTGGCCAGCCTTGAGTGAAAACCGATCAGGAAATTCACACCAGGTGCCCTGCCTTTAGAGTTGGCATGGGTGTCCCACTCTAAAGTCAATTGCATAAAAGCTGGCTCTGCTTCCAGGGAGTTTATCTGTGTGGTGGATGCACTTTGGGGGTTTTCTGTTATTGGAAGGGTTCCCTGGCTCTCACTGTCAGTTGTCCCATGGCAGTTAGAGTTTCCAGCAACAGCAGGACAGCCACCTATGAGCAAGGCAGGCTGAGGGTTATGTTTGTAATGACGTTTTTCTTTGGCAATTGCTGTGGTGATTTCTGTGTGGTTGGAGTTGGACTGTTGACTGTTGGTTTCTAGCTTGGCTTACTCCTTTTGCTACATTATGCACAACAAATGAATATATTGATTTGTTAACCCCTCCTGTTCTTAGCCATATCATATCTTTCCTGTGTTCTTTGTAATGCGAGGATAAAGTCTGGTATATATGTTTACTGCTAGTGGACTTATCTTTTCTGCTGGGCCATGTAGTCAGCAAAAGAAAATTAAAGGGTTTTTTTTTGTTTAGTTTTTTTTTTTTTTTTTGGGGTTTTTTTTTTTTTTTTTTGCTAGAGCTTAATTTTCCTAGGGAAATGCTGTTAAAGTTGATGCATGAATACAATCTATTTTAGTTTTGAGAAAAGCAGATTTTCATTATTTGATCCAGCTGAAGCTGAACTCAATTTTACTGGCTATTAATATGAACTGCTAATGAGCTGTTAATAGTTTGTACTGGTTTTGTAGATCTTTAGATTTTCTTTTGTTGGATAAGATCCTGATAAAATAGGAAGCAAGAATCAGAAAAACACACATGCAAGAGAATTACCAACTTAAAAGAAGCATAAGAAACTTAGTATATAAAGTTATTCTTTATGTATTTTATACATAAATACTTTCTTCTTCCAATAATTTCCAGGTTCTAATATTTTTAGTGTGATTCTTTGGCATAACTCCAGTATGTTCTAGAGTGGCCTATATTGTGTCCCTCCAAGTAATTTTTAAGAGTCTATAGCAACAGAAAACAAATGAACAATAAAAGGCCCTTCAGGATAAAAGTTTATTTTGGGTTAATTTTTTTTTAAAAAAACTCTATCTTCAACTAGTTGAAACCAGATTATTTTTCTTTCCCTTTTCCTGGGAAATATTTTATATATGTGAAGACACTGGATATTCAGCGAGTAGGTTTTGAGATAAAAACTTTGAACAGTTATTTAATGTTATTTGTAAAATGTGTTCCAGAAAAGTTTATCTAGTGCTATGATTAAAAGGAGCAAACTTATTTATTTACCTTGACCTCCCATTAATTCTTCAGGTTTTTACAGTCTCTTAGCAGCTATGTCTTGGGTAAAAGCTATTTTTCTTACATACTGTAGTCTTCCTTTTCATCAGAACACCTCTACTAGACTCATTTGTCCCTGATGTAACTAAACTGTCTTCTAAACTCTAGGCAAAGAGAGGATACACATTTTTCTTTTAGGCTCCTATTGTACTATCATTCACTGCAATTTTTTTTTTTTTTCTGGTTTTGTCTTTTCAAACAAAATATTTAGGATGTTTCAACCATTTACCACAGCATATGTACTAATGAATTTAAAGATTTATTTTTTTTTCAAGCATAAAATAAATATTCACCTGTGAAGGTTTGATTTCTGTGTAACACAGGTTAGAGAATATTATGAATTGGCCTTTATTGTTTCCAGTTAATACATATCTGCTATAGATAGTTTCAAATGAAATAATTAAAAATGGAATTTTTGTCATGTAAGAGGTTGGGTTTTTATTGTTGTGTCTTTTTTTTTTTTTTTTTTCTTCTTTCTGGTGCTTAACTGCCTTTAATGCTAGAAAACTGTGCCTTTACTCCATTTAGAATTCCTTTTGAAATAACTTCCAAATGCTGAATCTCATTCTGCTTTCTGCCAGAGCAAAGAGCTCTTACTACACCTACTTACTGTCCATCCTGATATACCATGACAGGTGACCTCTTGATCTTTTTGCTGTATGGGCCAGGATGAGCCTAAGCATTTGTGGTTTGATTTCATTTCAGCAAAACATGGAAAGGAACATACAGCTTCTGACTGTGGTGTCCTTTGGGTACACTTGCTGGAGGAACAAACAAGCCAATTCTGTACATGAATAAACAGGTACTGGGTGTGACCCTTGAATACTGGTTAGCTTTTAGATATTAAAATAGACAAGTGACAGTTATATTAGCTCTTTTATCAAGATAATCATAGGAACCATGCTCATCAGAGTATATATCCTGGTTAATAAGAGCTATTTGAAAAATGAGTTGCAAATTTCTGTTCTGGGGACTTAGAATTCTTGAAGAGGAGGGGGAGGATGTTAAATTGAGATCATCATTTACCAGAGAGGTGTTACTTCCTTTTCTTTTCCCCTTCTGTTTACATTCAGTTCTTAGAATTTGTGTACTAAAAATATTGATGAAAAAGAAGAAAACACTATTTAGCTGTGGAATATATGACACTGTTAAACACATGGTGTTTATTTCCTTCTGGTGAACTCTGTTCTCTTGCATTAGAATATAACGTGCATAGATAGTAACCATGTTGGCAGAACTTGTTTGTAATTGCTACATAAAAAAAAAGCTACATAAATATAGCATAAAAAGCTTTTAAAGAAGGCATTATGGTCTGCCAGTTCAATGATCCATATTTTAGAAAACACTTTATTAGCCAACAGAGTGCAAGTCCTATTTGTATTGAACAAGTTGGAGTCAGTATTTCACCAGGTATTCTCATGGGTTTTGTGCAGATTATTAATATGCTAGTGCCTCTAAAATTAAATTTTGTATCCTTTGGTCCCTCTTTTTATGCTTACTTTAGCATCTCTCAGTCATTTAATTCTGAAGACGACAGACTTTTTAAAACAACAATACAGACATTAGAAGTTCATTGTTAACACAGTTGATTCACAATTTGTGACAATACTATAGTTTGATGACAAACCAAACACGCTTTTAGACAAATAGCCTGCACATATTCCACAGAAAATTAGCAGGTCAGCAGTCAGCTAGCTGTGGTAAAACAACACAACTGTTATACCTGTGCTCTTTCAAAGATGTTTTGAAGGTGTAGCTGAAACCTGTTTTTTATAGGAGAATCTAGGGAAGGGTTAGAAAAGTCTTGTGAAGAATTTTGAAGGGATATGTGTACCTTTGTGTTGGTACGAGATTTTTACAATGCAACAACCAAGCATGAGATTGCTACTTCTTTAAAATATCCTCAGTAATGCTGATTCACAAAGTATTTATAGTCTCTACAGGGATTGTCTTGCTCTGTCTTCAAACAGCTTATGAGAAACACACAATTTATCAGTGTTTGGAATCTACATAAACCCTGTAGAGTGGCTTAATGTATGAAGTTCTTAATAGAACAAAAAAAGAATTATTTCTGGTCCAAATGCTACACAGTAATGAAATTCTCTCAATGTCTCATTGTTTCACTCTATGCAGGCATTCTAAAGTGTCAGGAAAGAAATGAAAGTGAGATTGTGGCTGTGGATTAAGTGTAAGTGATATGTATTATACATTGGGCAGCTTGTTTCTTTCTTTTCTAAATTGATCCTAAAACAGATTTATTACTGCAACTTCTGAACAACCTGTCAAAAGTTTTATAATCTGAACTGTAAGCTGAATCAATTAGTATTTTATCATCTACGTTACATGTATTTTATGTTTTGTTTTGTTAAAAGGAAGCAACCAAGTTATAACAGGTAAAGACAACACTGTTACAGCATAATCATTTACTAAATGTCACTATGTGGGTTCTTGTAACATTATAATTATGATCACATATGCAATGAGTGCAACAAGATGGCAGCTAGAGAATCTTGTAATGTTTAGACGTCTTTTTTTCATATTTTTGCTAAATAGGTATTTGTTTCCTTTTAAATGTGTATTACAGAAGTTAAGTGGAAGAGGTAAACATACTTGAGCAGAGTTAGAGCAATTCTGAAGAGTTCTCCTTTCTACTGGTAATTTAATGCTCGCTCTTTAAATGTTTGTCTCACTTGATCTTCCCATGTCTGTGGAAAAAGACCTGACACCCCTGATTGTATGAGAACTAATGAAGTTCTATACTGATAATTTTAAAAAAGGCAATGAGTCATTAGAGTAGATTGCATCATCTGAGTATCACATTGAGTAATTTCTCAATGTTCCCATATTCAAGCGACTGAAAACTAGAATTTTTTATAAACATGCAGAAAGAAAATAAACACAGAATATTTAAAATAACTATCCTATGTGATTTCCTGCTCTGCAAAAGATGAACAAAATGTACAATTCAACTAAATTGTAACCATTCTTGTGGTTGATCTGATTTTCATACCATGATATCATGAATCAGCTAAAATGATATCTTGCAGCAGATGCATTTTATGGTGTATAAAGCACTGGAAGTTAGAGGTCATTTCAAGGCAAATAAAGTCAAGTAGAAACCCATTTCACAATGGAAGAGCTGCTTTAGAAAATGTTTGATTGATAGCTGTTTATTAAACAATGTTTCAGTACTATTCAGCAAAATACTCAGCAAGGCAGTTGGCAGAGATGAGAGCATAAAAACATGCCAAGGGGGCTAAGGAAAAGACGATGGTTAATAATTTTTTGAAATGTTAGATATTTGTTGATGCTGGCCACCAAGCTTGTTTTAGCTGCAATGATTTCCCTCTGTCTGTATTTATCTCCCTGACAATGAAATAGAGAATAGTAAGTCAATAGTTTTCCAAGAACAAAACGTGATTTTAGAGTACTCCTGTTTTACGTACTCATTTTATGTGTAGTAGTATGAATACTGTGCAAAAAGTCTCAAATTTCACAGGTGGTGATTCCACAAATATTGTACCACTCAAAGGATTAAAGCTAGATGTCACAAAGAGGTATGAGAGCTGTAAGAGTCTTTTAAACATTTTTTTTGATAGAAATACCTTTCTTTCATTTAAGTTCCTGCTCTTGCATTGATTGGAATGAGGTGTTGCATTTAGGTAATATCATTTACTATTAGTTTCGGGGCAGGCTGAAATATCAGTGGTCACCAAGGTTCAGTTCACAACCTATCAGAACAATAGTAAGAACTGATTATTTAACTCTTGTAGAGTGCTTCAACCATGACAAGCACTGTGCAGGTACTAAGAATTAATAACCTCATCTGTTAGTAAGAATAATGCTTGCAGTATTTGAATGTAGACTTGGAAAAAAATTGATTGTTACAATTTTAACATTTTTGTTTATTTTTGAGCTTTATCATTTGCAAAAGCCATTTATGCCTCACCTGCTATTTTTTCTTACACTATTAATATCATAAAGGTACATAGGGCCAGCATCTATAAATATAATTTATAAGCCCAGCACTTATAAACAAGAGTCTAATGGAAGGGTGTGAGCACTGGTCTAGCATTCAAAACTGCTCAGACATGTGTCAGCAGCCAGTCATGTGAATGGAAGAGCAGGCTGAAAACTTGGTAAGTTTGGTCAGCTAACTAAACCAGTATTTATCTACTTATGGCAGAAAGGCATGGGCTTAGAGGAAGTGAACAAAATTATATTTGTTTATCCAGATGAGGATTAGGTTCTGTAACACTTTAAATACACACTGCTTTACAAGTGGAAAATGTTACATTTTTATTTCTCACTGAATTTCGTCTCATGTTGATAGTACCAGTTACAGGGTGATTAAGCAGCTGTTGGTTTCTTTCATGATAGATGAGATTAGGAAACTCATTATAAAGTATCTTGCTTCTTCAAAACAGAAAAGTAATTGAAAAATATTGGAAAGACTAGAAAATTAGATGCATCAGTTCGTAGTATCCAGTGTTGCTAGTGATACTTATAATAATGGTGTTATTATTTTGCAATTAATTCAGTATACTTAGTGTAATACAGTATAAAACTGTGTACTGTAAGAAAAAATATGCACCTTCAGGCTTAATATGTAGTGGAGAAAATGAGCTAACAGTGGCTACCAAGTGAATAGAATCTGTTGTTCTAGCACTAAGAAAGTCTGGCAGCATTTGTGCTTGACTAGAACTTCACCTTAATGCAAATTTATTACCACCAAATTTGTGATTAACCTTTGTACCTTGTGTGAAGCTTGTTACCAATACTGACCACTAAGATGAATATTTGACTTGAAGACCAATGTTAATATGGGCCCAATCTACAATCAGTGGATTGAGTGAAGATAAATTTGGGGTACAACATTTAAGAACTTTTGAGTGTGCTCCTAAGCAGACCACATTATTTTTAATTCTTGGAGGTCTCAAATATTTTGTGCATTTCCAAAGTGGTACACAAGTACCTTTTTTTCCATAGAAAACAGACTTATTATTCAAATTGGGTATTATGGCTCTTCATTGCAAGCCCTTATTATCTTTCATCTTATTAAAAAGCTGTTGAAAAATAATTTATGATTTAGTTGCTAACAGATGATAAAATATTCATTTGAGATAATGGCACAATTAGATTATATTTTATTGCTCTCTGTTTATTGGTCTTGATAAACGGACAGTGGATTAATTATGCCTCTCTTTTAACATCTCAGTAAAATGAAGAAATATCACTACTGGGAAAGGAATTACTTCATTCAGAGAAGAGTCTTTTAGTTTTAATTACATAATTTCAGGTAATAAAAGAAATAGCCATGACTATTCTGTGTCTTGTATAACTAATTTTGAAACTGTATCCAAATTGGCTTTGGAAAAATGACTCAGTGAACAAGTATTTAAAGGTGAAAGTAAAGTCTTACTGTGTTATTCTTTCTTCATGTACTCAGGAATCAGAAAAGCAGCAGAAACTTTTTTTTGTCAAGTCTCTGACATTTTGGGGTTCAATTAGTTCTGAGATGTAAATAAGATGACTCTACAGAAGTGCTCCATTTCACTATGCAAGGCTTCTTTTTCCCTTTTTTCTTCCTGCTCCTTCTTTCCTCTTAACAAAATAAAATAAGAAGATCAAGTGAATTCTAGTGCTTATGGAAGATGTCAGACTGACAACTTTAGAAAATGAGGGCCTTAATTATACTGGGAAGATGGACAGCATGGACAGCACCAGTGCAAGTTTTCTTTCACCAAATCTTTTACTGTATTCCCTGATCTAAACTGAGCACTTCTAGGGCTTAGAAAACAGTTTAATCTCAGCAGCTCTGAGGTCTGCAGC
>NW_008622743.1:278273-282750 GCF_000691845.1 Merops nubicus | reverse complement strand
CGGCTAAGAAGGGAGACAATTTGTGACAGCTGTGAGGGCTTTATTTTTTTTGAAATTATATATGTATCTGTTCACTAGGAACTAGTCTGAGAACATCATCCCACACACTATCAAACAGCTGCCATGGCACTGCCAGCTCTCAGCTGCACACAGCCATGCTGTGCTGTGCTGGTACCTCCAGGTGAAAGGTGCTGTACTCATTCCCCTGACACTGGGGCCACATCACCTCCTCGGTCCGATTTTCTCTGTTTTTGATTTGCAGATTCTTGAATTTTAATCTGAATGAGAGATATGGTCACTCACTTAAGAAGTAGCTTGGATTTCAGAGCATCAGAAAAAGAGGTTAAGATATGCCACCATGTTGGTATAGCCCTTATGTTGATGTTAACTGGTGTAATTACTTTTGGAACTGTTTAGGCAGAGTTGCAACCACAGTGTCTCGAGTATTTTTATATATTCTCTGTGTATTGGAAAACCCTAGAAATGTATTAGATGCAATAAACCCAAAACACCTTCCAAACCATTGAGCTGGCAGCTAACATGCTGGCTTTTGAGCTAAATTGAATAAAAGAGTTACAAGGCACTGCTTAGCACTTAAAAGGTATATTCCTCTTGCCCAAACTCCTGTTTGTATCAGAGCAAGTGACAGCACCCACCATGAGCAGATAGGAGAAGAAATGGGGGCACTGGCACTGTGGAGGGGCTGGAGGCAGAGGCAGTGCTTGCCTTTGTGGATGAATTATACTTTTTTTTTTTTTTTTTTTTCTCTCAGAGGATACAGAGTTTGGAGGCTGTGAGACTGCCTTCAGTTTCCAGATCTCTTATGAAATGTAGACGTGAAAAAGTGCCCTGAAGCAGGAGACTATGTCAGAGTGGGAGTAGCCTGGATACTGAAGACTGGTATAACATATCTGCTCTGCTGCTTTTACACTATCAAAGAAAAAAGTGGAATATGTATATATATCTCATGACAGTTTTTTTTTTTTTTTTTAATCCTGGACTGCATCAGGATCTGTGAGCTTCACTGTGAAATTTTTTTCTGTCATCATACTTTATTTTTTTCTTCCTAGTTCTCTTTCTGTTACAGGTCATTAAAATCTGTGTGTGGGTAGTAGAGTCTAGAGGTCACTTCTGTGCTGGAGGGCCTAAACTAGCTTTCATTCTCCTTACTGGATGTTGTTTGCTCTTTTATGCTGAGAAGTGATAAAGAAGAAGAAGATCATAACAAGAGTTTGCTACACTCTGTGTTAGCCTTCTTAAAATGAGCAATATTAGATTATGAAGGCCAAATCATACAACATGAGTCTGAGAACAAATGGGGAAAACATGAACTAAATTACAGGCAAACTTGTTTATAAGCAATTGAGATTGTTTGGAAAAGCAGACTAACTGTTGATATTTTGTGCGTGCTGTGTTAGAGGGAGAAGCTGTATGAAAGGTTTGCTGGATAATCTGACTGAGTAATGACATGTGAAAGCATACTTGGGAGAAGAGAAATGTAAAAAACTTTTTTTTTTAATGTCGGATTTTAATTATCTGCTTTGTTGCTTTTCAGGATATTTTGAAAATTCTGGTTGACCTAAAAGATTTTTAAAATGTGAAAATTCTTCACTCATAACTGTCTTAACCTTCCTTGTCTCATCAGAAAAATAACAAGGACTTAGGTTTGCATCATGCTATTTTATTTTCCTGTTTTGTCTTAAAACTCTTATTTCTCTCTCCATATGTTATTGATGCATCACTGAAAGAGGTGGAAGAAAGACAATTTTTGTTCAGGATCATACTGGCCTGGGAGCACAGTTTTGAGGAAACACCAGCAGGAGTCATGTAGAGACGAACATCATAGACTTCATTCATCAGTGCTGAACAAAAATGAATAGCACCATACAGAAACCTGCCCAAAACGCTGGTGGTAGAGAAAGCCTGACAGATCATGACAAAAGTTTATTGCTTCTGGGTGTTTTTTTTTTTTTATTTCTGGTTTTGTGGGAGTTTTTGTTTGTTTGTCTTTTGTTTTGTTTTTTAGTTGAGAATTTAGTTGCTTTGCCTTTGCAGTTATTAAGGTTTTACTGTAGCGTGTTGGGAATTGTAATAATGTTTTCTCTAGTGTATTTGATTTTCACTGTTACTGTACTTAATTTTTAAACGTAAATATAAATCAGCATGGGAAATCCAAGAAGAAACTGACTTTGTTGCAAAATTTTAGAAAGGAATAATTGAGTAGGGTTTGTCAGAGGAGATATCTGAGCTGTACCTGGGCAGCAAAATGGGGTATCTCTCTCAGATTATATGTAAGGCTTTTTATTATTGGCTTTTCAATAGCTGTACGTATATGGGGACTGATTGTGTTGTACATTGGAAAGTATTTGTTGAGGACAGTGGTTAATTTGCTCAGCAGACAGAAAGAAGAACTAAATTTAATGAGAAGAATGAAGCTGGCAAGAGTGGTTTTGAATCCTAAAATACATCTTGTAGAGTAAATACACAGAATGTGAATCTTATGACTGCAAAATAATCCAGATTTTAAAGGTTTGTGTGACTTCACAGGATTATTGAGCCTTGCTCTCTGATTTATGTAAGGAGAGACCTGTATATGATTTATTAGCAGGTCAACAGGTGAACTTGCAAATATCTCCTGAAGATTAGATGGAATACTGGATTCCATCTAATTACCAGCAACAGTCAAGTAACTGGAATGAAGAAAATGTTGCTTAAATCTTACACTCAGAAATTTAAGTTCATACCCTCCTTTGCCTCATTTTCTCTGGTTGGTTCGTTTGGTGTTTTTTCCTCTTTAGTAGCAGTAGATAATGTAGCTGATGTTGCACTATGTTTAATTCACCATGGAAATATTCAGAGCATGACTGAGAAGCAGTTCTTCAAAATTGTTCTCTTTCATGGAGAAGAGTTTTCAAAGAGACATTGATGTAAAAACATGTGACCTACTTTAGTAGAATTTTCAACTTTATACAGGTGGGTTTTGGTTAATAGATGAGGGAAACCAAGATGTGGAACTGGGAAGTGATCTGATGCACTTGAAACAGTGTTCTGTTCTCTGCAATTGAGAGGAAAAACAAACAACAACAACAAAAAAGTAAAAATAAATAATAATAAAAAAAAATTAGGCTTCTCCACCTGTGTTCACCCAGAGAATCATTGTGTCATGCAATGGCACTCAGGCAGATGTCAGGTTCTGGTAAAAACACCCTGGTATGAACCAGACAAGTGTAGACTTAAGCTTGTTTATCTGATGGGATAACAGCATTTGTTCCACAAAGAGAATAGTTCTAATAAAGTCACATGTTTTCACGTCAAATTCTCTCTCTTTGAAACATCTTTCATAAATTTCTATGTGTAATGCAGACATTCATGACATTTTAAGAATTTTCAAGGAATAGGTAAAAGATTTCTTGCTCCAGTAGATTTTTCACAGTAAACTAGGCTCAATGTAGCCAAAAAGTCATATTCTGAAAATCAAGTTTAGAAAAATATATTGGTATGATGTTAAATATGTACCATGTGAGATCAAATAGCTAGGAAAAAAAAAAGAAAAAATCTTTGAGTAGTAATGTTTTATTCAAACATTTAAATAAATTTAAAGCTGCTCCTGATTTCTCATGTGTAATGACTGATCTTTGGTCTTGTTGAAAAGTGATTACCACATTTCTAAGATGTGAAATTTTGTTTTCGTTTTTTTAAATATTAAATATTCAAACATTTTTTACACTTGAGACCATTTCTATAATTCATATGTAATTATGTTTTGTGTGTTCAGAAGTTCCATATAATGTTGCTATGAGCTTTCTTATATATAGTGCAGATAAAAAAGATAATATTTTAAGTAGAACTGCCCAAAAGATTATGATGTTTTTTTCACAGCATTTCTGAGCATCTGCATTTCAGATTTTTTTTTTTTAATCCGATATTGGAAATAACCAGACAGTTGTCTGAATTTTACGAAGTCTTCACTGGAAGAAACAATGCTGCACCTCTGAAAAACTTTTGAACACATGAAAATTTCACTGGCTCTTTTCTAATCACTAGTAGACTTACAGTTTATTACCATTAACTTCTCGATTTTAAGCAGGGGCTATTGCCAGTAGCTGTTTTTTTTTTTTTATGTACTTTTGTAGTTGTTTTGTGTGCAAGCTATGCTGTCCTCTCTCCTATCAGAAAAGTTTTTATGCTTGTGAAAATGTAGATTTTATGGCCAGTTTAAATCAGCTAACTCTTTTTTTTTTTTTTTTCTCACCTGCATTTCTTTGTGTGCTGTAGTAAGTTTGTGAGTCTCAGAAGGACATTAAAGTAATGGTTAGGTGTCAGCTAAATTGGCCTTTTACCAGTGTTACACCTCAACTAAAAAATGGGATAAAACCAAATGGAGACTTTGGGTAGCGGTTTATAAAAACATCTTCTGTGTTAGGAAATGCACTTCATAGAAAACACTGAATATTGAGTAGTGAAACATGGCATTCCT
>NW_008622743.1:261669-278255 GCF_000691845.1 Merops nubicus | reverse complement strand
TTCCTGCTTTAGGAACTGCAAATGTAACGCTGTGTCTGAGGAGGAAATAAGAACTGGGGTGAATTTCCTATGCGCCTCACATAAGGACACGAGGAATGCATTCATAGTTATTGCTGTCAGTGGGGAGTGAAAGGAGGAGGAAAGCTTCTATTTTGTTCAGAAAGCAGAAACTTTTCACAGTATGTCGGATGGAGGAAAGCTGTGTAGGCTTACAAGGCTGATTTTCACTTTGTTGTCAGCAGGGTATGTAGTAGGACATGGGTTCTCAGAAGATTGCCTGTATTAATATAGGTAGCTACTACTGTTACTATAGTAATAGGACAAATATTGCTTTGGGTGGTAAACTGCTGAGTGATTAGAAAGACATAGTTTATAATTGTGCATAGCTGGATGAGCATGTTTTCTGCTTGATGGTCTTCAAGAAGGCAACTGGTTGAGGTTAAAGAGGTTTCATAGTGTGAATGGATGATTAAGACAATTTGCCATCTGCCAAGCAGCAAAAAGAACAAATAAAATAGAATCATACACTCCAATGGGATAGCATAGCAATAGCTGACAGCAATTAAACCTGTTGTCCCAGTGTTTATTATTTCATTAGGCTCAAGATGAAGATGACTCCTTTGCTTGTGTGGAGAGAAGTGTGGCTTCTGAGCACAGCAGTCTCACGGTGCATATGGACAGCTGCCATCCATTTATCACACACAAGGAAAAGGATATTGTGTAGAAGGAAAAAATGCAAATTCATTAGTTTCTGTTGGAGAAGCTGGTCTGTATCTCTACCTCTAGTTGGCCATTTTATTTATGTAAATGTATTCCTAAGCAGTTTTAAAAGCAGTCATAACAGGTAACATATTTAAAATGAGGTCAGCTTGATTAATAGTGAACCCTGATAGATTTGTAGTTTGACCTAGAACCATGTACAACATCCAAGATATGAAACCATTGAGCACTTAAGGAACTGAGACTTTTACACCAGATGTAAGCCAGACTAGAGTCTGCGCATCATTAGCAGTCAGTTTTCTATGTCACAATTTAAATTTTAGATATATTGAATGTGAAAACTCAGAAAGAGACTGCACAGTACAAACTCATACGTGTTGAAACGAAGGGAAAGCCTCTGAATTCAGTGATTCTGAGAGATGGATAGCTTTACGAATCAAACACAATCTGTAACCCCATTGCACCAGAGAATCACAGCAGCCATTGCTGAAAATAAACAACCACCAGTGAATCATCTCTCTGGATGAAAGTCATGGAACAAGCTGCAGGGTACAACTGAATGTGGGTAGAAGGATAATTGCTGCTGCTGCTTGTTCCTCTTGCACATTCCCCCAGGTTGGATGGTCTCTCTCAGCTGGAGTAGGAGGGAAGGAAGTGGACACTAGCTCTGTGCATTAGTTTTGGTGCTGTTTTAAATTGCCTTGTGGTACACTACAGAAGCTACTAGCTGTCTTGACAACTGTAATATAATAGATTGCATGGAAGGTAGTGTAATGTAACATGATATATGATTAATCTGCTAGAGTAGGTTAAAAAAATTTAAAATAGAAATTAACTTCTACCTTCAATGAATAAATGATCTTTGGAAAAGAATTCAGCAGATTATCCACAATTTTACCACCTGCATGTTTCTAATATAAAAATTAATGACTGTGGCCTTTGACCATCTGTTTTACAAGTGTTCTGCCAGGTGCAAATACCTGCTACACAACAATAAAGGTGCTTTCAGGCCAGTTATCATCCTATACATTTAAGAAAAGTGTTTGGGAAAGCTTAAAACCTTGTTTTTTTAGAGGTGTAAGAGTACTGTGTAAATACTTATCAAGGGCATCTACCATATATTGATGGTTCTGAAGGAACTATTAAACTACATTTCATACTTTGTTGTCATGGCTTTCAGATTCCATTCCAAATCTTGGCTGACAGAACATGCCTTTACTAGTCTTCAATAAGGGTAATTTAAGGCTGTCATATAAAAGGTCATGGGCCATCTCCTACACTACAGAAACCGCCCAACTCTTTCTCCTTTCAGTTAGTAATCTTTTTTGCTAGTTCAACAGTGGAGTGATTCCTACAGATCAATTTTGTTAGTAAATTATTTTCTTTCTTAGGTTATATTTGAACCAGGTATCATTCAGAGGATTTATCCAGTGAAAACTAAACATTAACTGTGCTTTTGTGGGTCCTGTAAAGTGACCTCTCATCTCCAAAATAATTGTATTACGATGTTAGAATCAGGAATTGCTCTCTCACACTTGTAAATTAGAAATCATTTCAAATTTAGCAGTGTAAAAATATTTGCCCATTAACTTTACTTGTTTTTCCCTTTTACACTTCTTATGTTGCATTTCAATATACTTATTCTTTTCAGTCCTCTCTGTTGAGATTAATATATATATTTCTTGGCATAGAATGGATTTGTTGTCATCAGTCATTCAGGTGATTTGATCATGTATAACCAAATTGCTTCACCTGTTTATAAAACTTTTCAGAGAGAAAAAGTAAAGATTCTGGTCTAAACTATATATACCTTTTTTAAAAAAGTTCTATAGTCAGTTTTGTGACACTGATCATGCTAGACTGTTTTTCCCTGCTGAATTTAACCTAAGGCTTTGTTATTTTTCTTTACTTTCATTTGTTACATCATACAGGTGAATTACTACTGTTAATGCATGCAGATTTAGTTTCTTTATTGATTTATATCTCTGTTCTTTCAGTGGTTGTCAATAATTCTTGCAGTCTGCTTTAATAGGTTTACAATGCAAAAAAGGTAGTCAAAAGCATGATAAGTTTCAGATCTCTTTTCCTCAGTCACCAAGGAGGTGGGGGGAAATCTGTGGAAATGGTTGTAACTGAAGGCAATCTCTTTTTCACTGTTATTAGCAGTAAGTAAATAGTTTATTCATTAAATGCCAGATGAATGGGAAGGCACTGACAATCTGTGAGGTTCACCATGCAGAACTGTCTACTGAGTTAGGCTGGTTAGTTTGCTATAGGGTGGGAAGCATACCCCACAGGTCTGAGGCACCACTGCAGCTCACCCTTACAAAGCAATCTCATACAATGGTCTTCCAGTCACTACAGCTTTGCTGGCCTCTGCTGCCAGCAGTCATATCCAGGCAGATGTTTGGCAATGGACACAGGTAATACTTCAGCAGTTATGTATGCATCTGATTTTCTGACCTTTTTTTTTTTTTTAAATCCTCACATCTATACTGTCAGTACTAGCTCTTGGCAACTGATTTTTCTGGGAATTTGACATCTCATTTTTATCCCATTTATTTAGCTTGAACCCTTTTGCTGGGATATCTTTTCTACTTAAGAAGATAGAATATTATCCTTAGGAAAATGGTGAGCCAAATGAGAACACATGAAATATCTGTCACTCAACTAAATCACTATCAATATTTTTCAGTAATTCACAATGAGCTGGTTTTTTTAACAATACTCATCCATAGGTGTATGTTACATTTATGTATTCAAAATGACATGTTGAAATTTGCCAAATTATTTATCCAAAAGATTTCTGATCTTTCACTTGTTTATAATAAAATTAAGTGGTTAGTGCCTCAATATTCAGCTATTGAAAGGGGATCAATCACATTTTGCACTTCTGCTTTTTAGGAATTGAATGCCATTCTTAGAACCAGCAAAATAATACTTGTAGATCTAAATTTAAACCTTGCTTCCAGGAATGTGGTTTTGTGTGCAGGAAATTACTGTAAGAAAAGTTAGAGCTTTTATGGAAGATTTTATATAAAATCTATAGGAAAGTTGATTTTATCCACTTGTACTCACACACCTACAAACATTAAGACATGTAAATCCAACTGCTGTAGGCTGGATCAGTTGTGCACAATACATGACAAGAGATGTCAGCTGTTAAGCCCTCACTGTGCCTCCTAGTTTTCTCTTGCTTGGTGATAGAATCCTGATATTTGTGCAGATACTATACACCTCCTAAGACAAAGCTTTTACTACAATGTAGTCCTTTTGTCTCAGAATTTTACTTCTCATCTTCCACAGATTTTTATATCTATGCTGACTACTGTAGCTAAGGACAATGTGCACAGAGGGAACCTGCACTCAGAGCTTATCTCAGGGCTGTCAGCAGCCAGCAAACAAATGTGCATGCTAAAACTTTGTTAAAGCATTTGTTAAATCTCCTGCCTGCTATCATAGTTCTTCATTTCACTTCTTATTCCTGCTCCTGTCTTAGCCACTTAACTCTCTTTCAGTATGGTCTGATAAGTGAACTATACCTACCTTGCATAGATTTGCTAGCATGGATCTGAATTCAGGTAGTGCTCTTGTCTGGCCACCTTAGGGTAGGTCTGCAAACTCTGTGCCATCTAGGTCCTGGCCTGAATTCTAACTAGGTTCTTCACCTTTCTCACCATTTACTTTCTTTCTCAGGTTTCTAGATGCAGTTCACATTGACTTAGTTCTGTGTTTCAGGATGAATCTTACTAAGTCCTGAGGGCTGCTTCCACTTCAATTGCAAGATAGGTTATTTTCTGGTTCTTCTTGCTTTGACTCTTTGTTATCAAAAAGGAAATTAATCAGCTTTCCTGAGATGAGTGAAATGGAGAGACCAAATACCCATTAAAAAAAGTGAAAATATCGCTAAAACCTTCCACTAAAGAGCATTGTTCATTATATAGAGTTATCTTAGGCTTCATTTCATGTATCTTCTTGTTATTACTAGTAGGTTTGGTTTTTCTTCTTGCAGGAGGTGGAATTCTTACTAGAAAATTGCTTATGTTGTCAACACTTTACTCAAAAAAACCTCACACTTTCTTGAATTTACCCTTTTAAAGCCTCTATGAAGTAATATGAATGTATTTGTCTTCACTAGAAGATAAGAAATCTAGACATGTAAATCAGCTTAGGAATTTGTGAAGATATTAGGAACAGAACTGATACCGCATTAAACACAACAAGACCCTGCCACTAGAAGTTCATTCCTCTTTGGAAATTAGATTAATTGCAGTAACTTGGCCCTGCAGTCTTTCCTGTTTCTAAATATTGATGATATAGTAAAGCTTGCTTTGAATATACTCCTATTCTTCAGACTTCCCACCTATCAGTTTTGCCTGAAATAGTGTCAGAGTGGGGCAGATGAACTCTTACTAGGGAAAAGTGACTCCTGTAATATAGCCTCTTTATAGTTCTGTTTCTCTAAATAATTATTTGTTTTTCTGGCAACAATAAAGAGCTGACCAGTAGAGATGAGTGAGAAACCTAATTGTGATAAACTAACTGCATGGCTAGTGGGATAGGCAAACCAGGGAAAGAAGAAAGAATCAGAAGGAAAGTAAAGAGTAATACATAAAGAAACACTAGCAATTGTGGGTTACTGAAGAAGTAGACAAAGCTCAATTTTTCTGCCTTTAGGAGGAAATATGATAGCTCCATGGGATGAGTAAACATGTAAATTGTAGGGTGCTCAAGTATTACAGTGATATAAAATTGTAAACTGAAGAAAATAGTTTGTATGTAGCCTCAGTTTTTATGCAGCTTAGAAATCCTTCTGAATCTAATTTGGCTTTTTTTCTCTCCTCATCTTGAAAGCATCCTTTTTCTAATGTAGACTGTTTTTTGACACATGGAAAAGCTCCAGTCTAAGTGTCTAGGCATAATTCAGTTTTGCCTTGGCTTATGCCTATCTTAACAATATCACAGTTGACAATTTTCCTTTCTGTGATTTATACCTGTGTTTTAGGCTTTTTATTACACCCTGGTGTGGGGCTAGTGACAGATACAAGCTAAATGAGTTTCACACAGTTCCCATATCTGGAAGACTACTCTATTTTCTGCTTTTTTGTTGTTGTTGCCATGGCCCAGACTTCTTTTTTTTTCTTTCTGTTGATAATGGAGTGCATATTTCCAACATCAGCATTATATTTCCTTCTCTCTCAGCCTACCAAACTCTTCTCTAACCTTATGTCAGACTCTTAATGTTAGAAGAAAAGAAAATTGAATGGTTATTTTCTCATATTTAATTCACTGATTCTATTTTCCATTTTCTATGTGCATGTGTAATTTCCTCATATGAAAAATACTTAGTGTCTTTTTAAATAAATAATAACAATTTTAAAATTGTGAGGTTAGATAGCCTCTATGCTATGCTGTGTTTGAATAGACTACCATGGTGAAGGAGAATATGTATGGTGGTAGGACAGGACTAGAACATTTGAGTTCTAACCTTGCATCAGCACTTGCTACAGATGTGTGAGGAATCCTGGTCTGCTTTCACGTTTGTAGACTTTGTAACCAGGTTCCCTGGTTTTCTCATGAAACTCAAATGATACTCTGGGATCTTCACTAATGCAGCTAATGCTCCTTCATTTTTTATAAGCTTAAAGTCTGCTTTAATTTTCAGAAAGTTCTTATTTACTCTTCCTCTTTCCTGTGTGCTGCTGCCTTCTGCCATTTTCTTACATGCCTTTTCCTTAGAGTGGCAGGCAGAGCTCTTGTTTGATGAGTATCTGTTTTTGAAAAAAAAAATCCTTGTGTGAAATTAGCACAAGGAAGAAATTATGTACTCAGAGTGTATCCCTGATGCAAAAACAAAACTGTTGGTGTTTTAGCCCACTCTTGTACCTTGGTTTGAAACCTAAAGGTCATTTCAGCTAGGGCTGAAATTGTCTAGTGCTTACAGTGCCCCAGGGAGTACCCCACAATCTCACCCGTTCTTTATACCCACACTATACCTGGATTCCAAGGGAAGGGGAAGGAGAGGTAGCACCCACTCTGGTAAGGGCTAACCCTGTCCAGAACAGATTGACCTTAACTTTAGCACACTGTGATTGACCCTTGGTCTTCTCCGAGACCCTGGCATTGAGGGATCAGAAGCAAATGAGGAATTCAAGTTGTTTGGCAGCTGGGTGTATCCTGTGTTTAGAGTAGCTGGGGCAAAATCATACTTGAGCATTATGACACAGCCACTGTTTAAACAAATGAGGTTATGCCATTTTACACAGACTTAAAATATGTTAGTGTGCCAGATCATCCCACTGAGACTGAGCCGTGGCTGCACTGTGCTGTGCACAGTATGTTCACTTCTCTTGTACTTTATGTTGCAATAGACTTTCACTTTGCAAGTATAGCTGGTGTAAATCTCTTCATTCTAGTAGTTCATCTGGTCAGAGCCAATATACTTTGCTGGCCGTCTGTGTTAGAGCTTAGTTCTTGTAATTATTTAGAGTAGTATAAGTCATTGCAGCTGGCGTGTGCAAGTCATGTACTTAATCTGGTTACAGCTCTCAGTGCAGTCTACACAAATCACACATCACAACATGTTAATTGCATTGCCAGTCTGCATTGTGTAGAGTTTGTGAAAATCTCAAGGTTATTTAACTCTTCATGACGGTAAAAACCTGAGCCTTTTATACCTGGACACAAGAAACCCAGAATTAACTAATTGCTTGGGCAATGTGCTGATTTTTTTTTTTTTACATGCACTAATTAAATAGGACATTATCATTAGAAAGCAATGCTCCCAAACTGTGAATACAAATTTCATAGCTGCAAGGACCGAAGATCTGCATATCTAAAAATAATTTTGGAAATGTGTATTGGTAAAGTGATTGTTGCTGACAGAAGCTTTTTAAAGGCCAAAATCTAGAGGCTGAATTTGAATGTTATGATCTATTCCATATGGTAGTGCTGTGAATACACAGAGGTCTCAGTGTCTGGAAGGTTTATGGAGGATTTTGGAGTTCTGCTTTGTGCACAAGAATGACAAATATTCATGGGTAACAGACAGCAGCATGTAAAAGGTTTTGTAGTCTCAGGGTTGTCTGCAAAATCAGAGTGCAATTCTGATTGCTCATGGGTCAATGCACCAGTAGTGCCAGTTAGCTAATTTTTACACAAAACCAAAGTAGGGGGAAAAAAAAAAGTGTTTCTAGCATATTGTTCTTCTCAAGTTTTTAGCTGAGGGAAGTAAACTTGCATATAATGGCACCAGAGAAGGTGTCTCTAAGAGAAGAAGGTAATAAGTTTTGAGTAACCTTGGTAGAAAAAGGTACCTAAACTACACTATCTAGTGCCTATTTGGAACTGTACTATGTAAATCAAATAAGTAATATAATTAATCTAATGAAATAAACATAGATTTTCCATTCTGTATAAACTTTATTCTGGATGGTGTTTTTGTCTTTTAATGCCTGACTAATACTAACAGTGTGATGTCTCACTAACAGGGAGATGTGCAGGGGGATCTGGTCATGCATTGCCTTTGTAAAAAGAGAAAATCATCAGCAGTATGTGTCTGTAGAAAACTGGGGTTTGATGTGAGGATATTCGATATATTAACATGTATATCCAAGTGTGATTTTGCTTGTTGGGAGTATGCAGTAATGAAGTTCCCTCTCAGAAGCCAACTCTGGATGCACAAGGCAGCATGTTGATGGTACCTGAGGCCTGTAAACAAACCAACTAAATCAACAAAGCCCTGCTAAAGAAATTAGGAGGTAGAGCTTTTTGGTTCGAGGAGAACCTCGATTGCAATAGCTCTTTTCTGTGCCACTGCACTGGAGAGATGTTCTTTATGGTGAGATGAGCTTCAGTTTGGAAATGGAAGGGCCGAGGCTCCTCCAGAGCAGCTGCTTAGCTTTTCTGCTCATATGTGAAACTCCTTTATTGGTCTCTTTGTTAAATGTATGTTTTGGCAACTTATGAGAGCTAATTGTATTTGCTGTAAAATACATGTGCTTACATTTCTGCCCATCCCCTCCCTCCAACAAAACAACTGTGATAATTTTTTGCTTCATGTCTAGATGAAACATAATCCTCCTTAGGGAAAATAGTTCTTCCTCATAAGGAAAATAATTCTTCCCCAATGCATCTCTGTGTTTAATGACTGCTGTAACAACATGAAGATCTTCTGTGATGGTTTTCCATGATATGAGCTCAATCCTAATGCTAGTTTACAATATACCAAGGAGTCCTTGACCTGCAGCATGTGCTTTGAGGTATGCATTATGTATATAAACTGTCCTTGCCATGACTGTCTCAAATAATCCATCAGGTATCAGAGGAAGATCAGTAAGCAGTCGTTACCCAGCTTCTCAGTGTTTTCAACATCATTAGAGTGTATATTTCTTAGAAGGAAAATTTCAGCAAAATGCAGACATTTTTAAAAAGGCACTGGAAACATGAACTCATATTTTCAACTAAAATTGCGGTGGAAAATCTGCAAACGGTTCTTAGTTTACTTTTTGTTTTTCTGAAACTCTCTGAATCTTCAACATAAGGCAGACAAAAACACACAGAGGTTCATTCTGGACCTTTAAGTAATGTTTCCAAGATTAAGCAAACAGTTATTTGAACAGGTTAGGATGATTATATCTCTCCTCGTATATGTCTAGCTCCCATTTCATGGAAAAAAGACTCCTGTGCAGCTGGAGATATCCCTGACAGCTTCAAGTGGCACATGCCATGTGTCTGGAGAAGTAAGAACAGATTATAGCTACTGAGGCAAGTGGAGACCTAAGGGATGGAAGACAGCAAAGTATGTTGGTGTTACAAGATTGTAAGCACCTGTTTTACACATACAGGATCATGTAAGGACCCTTCTTCAAACTGAATGGTGGCTGTCTAAGTGCAGTGACTATCATTCTGTCTGGCAGGGTTTTATCATATGCTTTGCTGGTTAGTCTTTCAGGCACCAATGTAACTGTTTTCCCCTGGTTAAAGCAAAATGCTGTTTCTCAAAAGAAAAACAGTGTTATTTTGCATCCTGGCTGGCACTTCACCTTTTTCTACACTGTTTAGGGTTTTCTTTGTATTTTAAATACTCCTGAATTCAATTACTGAAGAGTGGTTAATGAAAAAAAGCTAAATTTAGGATATGCAAAATATCATAGAAAACTTGAGCCTTTAAAGTTCATCTGCTATATCAGAGAGATGCACAATATCTTTTTTTTAATCCTAGAACATCTGTTACTGTTCCCCATAGTGTTGATTGAAGGAACTGACAGATTTGGTTTTTGTACCTGATATTTCTATGAGTAAGGACTCCAGTTCTGTGATAATTGCTTAGCATTCTATTCATGTTTGGATCCTTTGTGCAACTTTTGGAATGGTCATATTCTTTTCTGAAAGATGCTTTGTGGGAGCAGACAATTCCCTTACATAGTGGAGCACTCCCTGAACAAACACTCATTCAATGGATAGTGGGTTTTATGAAATATTGCAATCTATATTACTGTATGGCTTGAACTTCAAAACATACACCAAAATAATACTGTTTTGACACTATATGAACACAGACAAAAACATTTTTTTTCCTTCTCATAGAGCTTACAAATATAACACAAAAAATAGCAGACAGGGTATCAAGAAGAGGAGTGAAAGGAGATAGTGGGAATGTATTGATCAGCATGAGTGATCTCAGCACATCAAAAGCTATGTTAGCATTTTCTCAGCTGTCACAGGAAAACAGGCTACTAAGAGGAGATACAAAAAATGGTGGTGAGTCACTCAGTGGAGGTTTATAGGGAGTTTTTATTAAACCACAGTGACAATATGACAGAGCATGCAGGGATTTGGAATAAGTGATCAGGAAGGCTAATGTCACAGGCTCATTTAAAAACAAAACAAAACAAATACTTGGCTTAGAGAATGAGAGGTGAATAGGAAATAATGATACCCTGTGTCTTGGGAGTCTTTGTCCCAAAGTGGTATCCCTGTGAAGACAGGTATCAGGGTGAGATGGAGCTCCTACTGCTGCAAAAGGGGCTGCACATCTGTAACCTGCACAGCATGGTGAGTGGGAGGCTGTACGGAAACCTGTGAGCAAGGTTGTGTCTGCAGGTGTCCGTGCATATGACTAGACCTTTTGGTTAGTCCTGAGAGGTTAGTAATAAATATCTACAAAGTTTAAACTTTTTAAGATACTATGTAATTATCTCCTTACTGTGGTTTGTCTGCTGTACTACCGATACTGATCCTGTATCTGTAAAGCACTAGTCGCTGATTAATTACATATCAATAATAAATCTGTAAATCACTTCAAAATTCTGGTTTGTTTTAAACCATGTGCATTGAGCAGTTTCTCCCAGTAGCAGATATTAGCTTTGAATATTTCTCTGTGGGATTGAAAGATTGATTCAAAGATTGAAAACTGAATGGACGAGGATCTTGGCTAGCTCAGGAGGAAGATTTTGGGTGGTAGCTAAGAAGATTGTGACTGACAAAACTTAAAAGATGACAAAAGTTTGGAATACTAAAAAAAGAGTTAAAGATTTGAGGACAGAATGGTAAAAGAGAAAAAGTCATACTTGCACTTTGAGGATGGAAAAATCATCAGATTGAAAAGCAAGGGAGAATAATACTGAAGCAGGTGAGAGATGGTACAATGGAATTCAGGGGGTGTAATGGGACTTCAGGGACAGGTGGACGGTTTATAAAATAAAAGTCGATCAATTGTGTCTGTGAAATAATAGTGGGGGAAAATATGGGAGTGAGAAGCAAGTCACAAAGAAATCAGGATTTTTAGGGTTTTTGTTTGTTTGTTTTTTTCTGTCATTCACCAGTGGGATCTTACTCAGAGAAAGATAGAGTAGCAGGATATTTGAACAAAAAAAAACCAAAAAAAAAAAAAAAAAGAAACCCAAAAAAAACCCCACGAACTCAAACCTCAACAATTTCAGAGGGCAGTTGTTGCAAACAAAACTTTGTAATTCACAGTCCAAAGAAAACTTTGTAATTCACAATCCAGTATTTACTTACACTGGAGAAGTGTTATTTATTTGGAAAACAGGCTAAAAAGAGGATATTTATTTGAAATCAGAACAACTGGAGAATTTTTGAGGGGATAACATTACTTTATTGAAAAAAACAGTTTCTTTATATCAAAGGATTTATTTATATATTTAAATTACCTGAAGATACTTCTAATATAAACATATAAAAATGCAGATACAAAACTAGAGACAACAGTGAGGTTAAAAGCTGTTGAACTGGTGCTTCAATTTCTTGGCCAGGTACTCTGAAAACAAAACCAAACTAAAATTGGCTTTATTGCCACATGCTGCCTCTTTTCCAAGAGGGAAGTCCATAGTTCACGGCTTTGTGAGGAACTCTTTCTTCTCTGGTCCTGAAAACTCTCCTCTTGAGGCACTAAATCAAACATTACTGTGATGTCACACCTTCAATATTAAAAAGGATGAATTAGGTGTTTGACAATAGGGATTTAGTGATTTTAGTAGCACTGGAAAGAAGATAAGATTGAAAGTGCCTTTTCATCAATCAGTACATATGATGTGTTAAAATCTGGTGGACCCAGGGGTGTGAGGAAGTACCGTACTGAAAGACACAAAGTCCCTTTCACTCTTAGCACATAGTCAATAGGTAAGTTATATGAACTGTTATATCTACTGGTTATAAATGTCAACAATCTAGCTAGGTGTGGGATATTTTTGAAGTCTATGTATAAAAGACAAACAGAACCCAGCTCTGAAGTGTTTGATCAAGGTTTGTTGTGATAATAAAAAGATAAACCTAAGCTTATGTTTGCCTCCTAAATTCTCTGTAAACCTCTTTTGTCCCTCTGAGCTGACATCCTTACCCAAATTATATACCTTCTTGGAGTAGCCAAATACAACAGCTGTGGTTTAAAACAAAAAGTCCAACATAATGTGAAGTTGGCAGTTGACATCATCTGCTCAAGACTACCATGCAACTTCATAAATCTTCTCAGATTCACACGTTGTAAAGGTTGAGCTGTGGGACTGGTAAATTTTATGACTGCACATTTCTAGCTCATGAATTCATAACCAGACATTTGCAACTTGCAAATCTTATTTAAGAACCGTGACCTTAATGTGTAAAGATTTCATGTGCTACAGTGGCAGCAGAAAAACTTAGCCGATTGCCGTGGAGTCTAGCCTATTCTAAAAATCTTAGAACAGAGAAGGGCATTTTAATGCTGAAGTTTCAGTGCAGCTAAATTGTTTATCTGGGCTTTGCATGTAATAACAGTTCAGATGACAGTAGGTTTAAGGCAGAGATGTCTATTGAGTGTAGGCTTAGGTGTAAGTGGACATCATAAACAGTATTGATTTCATTAATAATTATCATGATTACCTCATAACAATTGCTAACTTATAAGATACAAATTCCTATGTTCAGCTATTTTAAAAAATAAGCCTAAGGATATCATAGTAATCTGTTCAGCTGTTTGCAGAAGGTTTGTGAACTCTGTTTAATCAAACTTGAATCAAGGTTTTTTTTTTTTTATTTTTCTGTTGTTGGTGTGCTGCTATGTTACAGTTTTACATGTTCATGCAGAATATTCCATATTCCAATTGAAGTGAGACTGGGTATGTCAATATCTAGAAACAAGCTACTTTGGAAGTACTTATGAGATACCATCAAAAGGAAAGAACTGAGATAAGCATCAGTTGTAAAGAACTTCCTATTCACCATCTTAACCAAATAAGGGAAAAAAGACAAACAAAAAAATGAATAAAACAGTTCCCTTTGCTGCCCACTGTTGCACAAAGCCCAGGCTCTTTCTGAGTGTAGCCAAAGGTGGACTGAAGGCTTTTCAGTCCTTGGACCTGGGTCAAAAGTGAATGTCTACCCATTTGGTTTCCACTGAATATGATTTTTGATGTGTTTTGACAGCTTGTGGAAAGCATTTCTAGGAGATGATAATACCTATTCAACCCATACTATTACTAATTAATAAATAAATAAAAACAAGGGGACATGATGACATTTTCATGCCTTTGTGTTTTCCAGGGCACTATCATGTATTTGAAAGTGTTAATTACTATGTGAAAGTCCTCTGTAGAACTTTGGCAGAGACACTCTTAACTATGGGTCTTCAGATAAAGTGACTGACAAGCAAAGAAAGCTTATTAAGTCAAACTTTAATCAAACTCAAGACCTTTCTGGGTTTTAAATAGCCTAGATCATAATGGAATTCATTATAAACTGAAACTTCACTGATGTCTTGCATGAAGAAGACTTTTTTTGAGGTTAAGTCTTTCTCAAATCAAAGCCAAAACTGCCTTTCAGGAAACAAGCTCTAAAATGAAAATGTATGATCATTTCTATCAGTAGAGGTAATTGCTTTTAATTCTTGTTTCCAATGCTTTAGATTGACAGGATATCAGATATACAATATGAATAAGCAGAATATTATAAGCAACAAAGTATATTTGTTTAATAACAAATAGGGTTTTTTTGTATGTTTATGATTTATGAGACAAAAAATTGCAGATTCTTAATAAATGTGTTAAGATGGTTTTACTTTTGTTTATACAACCACTTAATTACAGTCTGAAGATAATTGCTACTGTTGTTGGGCAACACTTGAAATTCTTGGATATCTCATCCTTTTCCTGGACAAAAGGGATAAAAATATCAACTGCATGCCAAGGTGAATTTCAATGTATTTTAAATGGGTTGTTTACTGCTATAGATCTTTTTTTTGGCCAATATGATGCTTGGTATAAATTGAAGCAATTGTCCTGTATCATACTCACTATCAGAGTTCCCCCAGACTCTCAGTAGAAATTGGTTTTAGACATGAAAATAATATTTGAATGAAGTGAATTCTGACGAGACAATTAAAAAAACAGAAAGAGTTTGGGTCAGGAATTCTGATTGTCTTTTCGTGTTAATACAGTAGTGCTTGCTTTTGAACAATTTGGTTTAAAAAAAATCTTTACATATTTATGAGTATAGTTTCTAAAACTTTGTTGCCATGTAAATCACTTAAAAAACTGACTGAGAAATAAACCTCTTAGAAGAAAACACTTTCTCTAGGCTACCCTGAAACATACTGAATAATTCATGCAAGCCATTGAAATAAATACAATAAAGAATGAAACACTTAAATAAATACACTTCTCTGAGCTCTGAGTTTATATATTTAACTATTCTATGTGCAAGATTTGGTCAACAGCGAGACAGGGAAGTAATGCTGGGGAAAAGAAATGTATTTAGAGGATTATTTTTTTATATATTAATTTAATAGACACTAAACAATTGAAGACGGAACCATTGAAAGGTCAGTGAAAATTTTAGAAGACTGTCTTGTTGACTGAATGTATTTTAAGTAAAACAGAACACGTTTTTGATGGTCTCCCTCCTGGTGCTATTTCTCAGGGAACTTTGTTGTATGTGGTTTGCCATTCCTCACTTCTGCACGCTGGGTAGGCAGGACAGGGCTAACTGTGCCTGGGAAAAGCAAGGCACAAATGACGTTCTGCATCTTTAATGTATCACTATCTTCTCAAATGTCTGTGGATGAAACAGTGGAGTCATGGCTCTTGCAAATTGCTTTTTAGGAGCCTAACTAAAGCAAGTAAGAGTCCTATGAAAGGCTGCTTCAAAAACAGGTAACTTTAACACTTTTACGTGAAGCACGTGCACATAGAATTCAGAGTGAAAGTCTGTTCATCAGTGTATCAGTTACCAGTAGCAATTCCCAGATTCCCAGTAACAATTCTACATTTGCTGCAACAGGTAAAAAAAATCAAAGTTAAAAAAACCCAACACCTTTCCTAACATCCCCAGGTGGAAATTAGCTATATAAATGTTATTATGCACATAAAAAAATGTACAAGATTCCTAGTTTCTTATCTCATTCTCTTATTTTTTCCCAGTTTCTTACTTTGGTTTTTTTCTAAACAATATTCAAACAAACAAACAAAAAAATCCCCACATTTTATTTCCAAAATAGATAAAGTTAAGATGTTAGCATTTTTTAAAACTAGAAGGAAATGTAAAATTCTCCTTGAAATTTTAATAATATTATCTTTTTTACCTGTTTCAGAGTTAGTTTTAGTGCTAGTGTATTTATCTCTGAAATTTTCAGATACAATTAAGTCCCATCAGTATCTGTTTTTTTACTCCATTTTATTATTATTATTTACTGGTTCAGTAGTATTAGGTAATTACATGGATAAACATATCTAATCATTCTTGAGATGAGACATGTTAATGCTGGGAAAAACAAACAAACAAACCAACCAAACAACCAAACAAAACCAACTCCTAGCCTTAACACTGAAGTAGACCTAAGATTTAAACCAACTCATCTTCCAGATGAAAACATTAACAAATATTTAGGATGCTTTCAAGTTGTTTTTTTTTTTTTTTTTTTCTCCAAACACTGCAAATCAACTGTAGTTGTTTTGCAATAGGTTTCCCTGAATTTAAAATAATGGAAGTGTGTCCTGCTGACATACATTTTAAAAATATTAATACTAAAAGCCCAACAATTTTTTTTTTTTCTTTCTATGTTCAGAGCTCATGACTGGAACAACAACAAATCAAAGGGCTTGGTGTGTTGATGAATTAAACATGCACACCATAATATCATTTTCAAATTCCTCTATTGAGCTACAGACAGAACATGTGCTAGTTTTAAAAATGAACATAGTTTTCCTGTGCAGGATCTGAAGCTAAAATATATAGCTATTGCTCTGAGCATTATGAATATGTAAGCCAGAGTTTTCTGCTTTGAGTACAACCACTCGGTGGAGCTGGAGATGAAATAGATTTCTTGCTTTTCTCTTAGCCTGCTATAAACTAAACTAAGCTAAACTAAATTATTC
>NW_008622743.1:247771-261638 GCF_000691845.1 Merops nubicus | reverse complement strand
GCAGGAATGGATGCACCAGAGCAGAGTCTTCACCTTGTCACACACAGGGGTAACATTGCAGGAAAATGGGTTGGTCTGGCAGTATACAAACCATTCAGATTTGGACATTTAACTCTAAGTATGTAGTTTCTGATTCAGCTCCTGTAAAAAGAAAGTTTGAGCCAGATATAGACACAGAGATGGACTTTACATGCTCTTGATATCCCTGGAAACATTTCCTCTCTCACAAGCTCTTACATTCATAGACACGTAGGTTTTTTCACACGTGGTATTCTAGGATATGATTCTGTGATCTATTATGGTAATTATGGACAAAGAATTAGTCCCACACAAATGTTGTAGGAGGATTAATATGAGATAATGTTCCCTGAAAGCAGGAAGATTGGGAATGGTGAACAAAGTAAAAGATGGAGCAGAGTAATTAGATGAAGAATCTTCTGGATGATCTGGAAATAATTTTCTAAGTGTCACTATGATTTTGTGATGAACAAAACCTTCCACTGGCTGAAAATTTTATTAGGAGTACTAAAGAGAGATGATCTATAAAACTATTTTAATGTACTGCTTCTGTATAATTTCTTTTTTCATTTCTATGGGGAAAAATTTTTGCTTCATTATAGGTGTTCACAGTCCTAGTTTTATCTCTTGTTGGCTGCATCATAGGCTAACTGGGAATACTGTTGGCAAATCACAGAGTTTAGGAGTGGTGAACAGCTTCCAGAGCACATTTTGCTTGGCTTTGAGTGCTCCTTCTTGAGCTTCATGGCTACAGGGTACACAAAACATCCCAACTCATTTCAGTTTTGTTGCTTTCCTTCTTCCTGGAATTTCTCTGTTGCCTCCAAAAACCACATCAACGCTAGACTGGAAGAAAACATCTTATAGTATTTTATTTTTCTGCTTTACATCTACAAATCCACTGCAGAGAAGGCTTTATGTAACGTCATCCAGAGGAACCCCAACTTTCACTTTGATTTTTTTCTAATATCAGACAATACCATAGGTACCACAATAAGTTTCGTTGTCACTTACACTTCTAGGCTTTACTGTTTCTTTATGACTAAACTCCTTCTGCTGTATTATTAGTACAAATCAAGAGTTTGTTAGGTTGTTTATCTAGAGGTAAATAACTTCTTGAAAAATGTTAGCTGAGAAAGACATGAAAGACTATGAAGACTATATATTTAAAATTATTGTCTCTTAATTGTCTTTTAGATCCCAATACAGCCCTTAAAATAGCAATAGGTAGCATTTATTTATTTTTCTTAGCACATAATTCATGCTTCTTCTTTACAGCTGCTATATCTGACTTGTATATTTGTCCCTGAATATCTATGTTATAAAATAATCATAATTTAAAAGAATTCTTTACAGTATAATCCTATTTTTTCTTAAATGAATGACACAGGATATAGTCTCTGCCCTTTTTGTTCTTCAACAATTATACTGTATCAAATACTTCTGTAACTCCTGAAATTTATAGCTCCTTTATTTTAAGACAGCTCTAAAAGGTTGGGTTTAGTTGTTTTTTTTTTTTTCAAATAATAGGTTTAGTTTTCTGAAAACAGTGTACAAAAAAAAACTGAAGAAAAGAATTCAATGGATAAGATTGTTTGTAATGACACCTGACAGCCTATTTTATTTGGAAAAGTTATTCTGACTATTACAATGAAAGTCAGAATTAAGATGAGAATTTTCAGTCAGATGACTCAAATCTAGTTTGTAACAGCTACTGTTCTTTGTGGTTTAGACAATTACCTAAGTAAGTGTAATTAAATATCTCACCATCATCCTTTTTTTTTTCTTTTTTTGATAGCCTGAAATTTTCTAAAAGAGGGGCCACATCCAAACTCCAATATGAATTTTATTCTATGTGCAACTAAGACTTTTTTTTTTGTTATGGTGAAACACTTATTTGCTGATTTTTTAGTATCTAAAATTACCTTTTTAAAATTAGATCCTGGAGATCAGATGACTGAAATTGTCATATACTACATGTGTCTGAAAGTAGCAACTTGAGAGTAAGAACTCTACATTGTGCATACGTGTCTAGCCCAGCACTGCCCTTGCATTACCTTGCTTTCTAGTCAGCCAGAGTTATCTCTAGTACCTGGCTTCAAGTAGGTAAATGGTGTTGGTTGGTTGGTTTGTTTCTATACAGTTACTTCATCTATTTTTTGAAAGCAACATATCAAAATGTTCAGATAAACTCTTCATCTTTTAAAAACCTTTTCTGTTGTATACTGGTACTGAAAACATATGTTTATATACAGTAAGAAAGAAATGGATCTTTATCTCTCCCTTTTTAACATGCATTATACGTTTAGCTTAATTAGATTTGTCAAGACTTTACTGGTTTTACTGTTTCATTTTCAGTGTGGTGAATTTTGGAACGGCTAAACTGACTACAGCAGTACTTTGAAATGCTGGAGTGATGCACTGGGGTTCTAGCAGGTTTAATTCAAATATTCCCACTTTAGAAATTTCATTGTGCAAATCTCTAGATTGTGAGCTAATTTAATATTTAATGACTTTTTTTTTTTTTAATTGCTATAACTATTTATATTTTTTTTTGGTGCCTTTAAGGCTACATATTAATTCTTTGACTATAAATGCTTTATAGTAACAGAAAAGGAGAGGGCATCGTTTTATTGTTGTGTGGTTCTCAGCAGAGCCTCCTCCCTGCCCCAGCTCATGTTTTCCTCTGGTGCCCCAGCCTTACCCAGTCTCCACAGACTGGGAGTCCTTAAGTACTACAGTTCTGTCATTCAGGTAGAGAAACCTGTAATGTACATAGAGAGGGTCATTATACCTTTTGCAGGGGTTGAAGAGGGTGCCTAGCTCCTTTTATTATATTATTACACATGGCAATGTGGATAACAACATTTCTCATATACAGACATAATTTCTGAAAAATATTCAATTTCAAATATTCAAAGCCCAGTTTGAATCAGAGATATATGTACTCTGTAAATGTATCTGGCTTCCTGGGAAATCTCTGGAAGTGTCTGGCAGTAAGTAAAGCATTACAAGTTTTCCATAGAACAGTAGAACTAATCTGGATAACTGTGTATATTGGGGATATAATGCCCAAATTTTTTAAGACTCTGGGGTAGAGACTGAAACAAGATTGCTTGTAGGGAGGAAAAACATGACTCAGGGCATTTGCATGTTAGTAATAAAGGGTTTTCATCAGACCAAAGAAGACAAGATATATACCTGAGAGAAGAAAAAAGAGGATTTCAGACCCGTACAGATCTACAGAAGGGAAAAATACAATCAAAATCCCAAAGCAGCAAGAAACTACTATCCCTCTAGAAAAAGGAAGATTTTCAGGGTTATGACATTTTTCTCCCCTGTTTATCTTGAAAAAGGCAAGAGGCTAAATGTCCAGGTGTTAAGTACTTTACCAATACAAATTATTGGATGTACTTGGTTGTTATTTAAAACAAGCAAAACAAAACAAAAAAATTTATTAAGAAGCTTGAGGGAGTAGTTTGATCCCTGGCAGTGCAGTTAGACACAAGAACATTAGAGAAGATATTGGCTTGGAAAATATTATAATGCTTGACCAGAAACCATCATTTTCATGTTTTTTGAGTCAAATTTGGCTTCAGTGACTCTTCACTGATTTCTGTGGGATTTTTTTCTTATAATGCTTCCTCCTGCTCTTGGGATTTTGCTTTGGTTTTGTTTTTTTTTTTGACTTGACTCAATTGTTTTTAAATACTCTTTTTTGAAGTAGAAATCCTTGAGGAAATGCAAAGAAATCACACTTCGGTTTTCAAAATGTATTCATATTTTCCTCTCTTTTAGAGTTTGAGGGAGGCTTCGTGGTGCATATTTTTTGAACGTGATTAACCATAAACAGTTTTGGGATCAAAGTTTTGTGAATCAAATACCTTTTTTTAAAAAAAAAAAAAAAAAAATTCTGCTCACATCTAATTCATTTGATGAAAGGTCAAAATCAACAACATTTTAACATATCAGTTTTCATGTGGAACATTTCATCCAATGACATTTATCAATTTCTCAAACAGCTCAAAATTCATATGCAATATGCATTATGCTACCCAGATGCTGCTGATTTTATGCACTCATGTCATAAAAATGTAATAAAGATCATCCTTGTGGAAACAGATGTGAGACAGATTAGCAGGGCATTATGCAGTTGTTGGGAAGGGAAGAATGCTACATGTCCCAGCACCTGTTGTGGTATATACCTAAAAGCTTTATTTTGTGTGTGGGAATACAAGCTTGTAAGTGATTTTTAGGACATTTGTAACCATTACATAAAAGGAACAATTACTTTCTATCTGTAAACCTAATGCTGGTAAGATCACCTGTCAGAATAGGATGCACAAAGGAAAGTCCATATTAAAAAATCATTAGTGTCAAGACATGGATAAATTAAAACACTGTAGAGTACAACACTCTTCCCAGAGTCTTTCAGCAAATCAATGATAAGAACAGGGCATCAGGCAGAGCAGGACTTTCACAAATGTACTTTTTTTATTTTTTTCTTTTAATTCAGAAGCTCAGAAAATGCAAAAATAGCCACAGGTTCCCTTATCTTTTTGTCTTCTGTCCCTAAATCTTCTAATAATAAGTGTGTCTACCAGACTTTCAAAGCAAAGCTAATGCAAATCAGTATTTTGATATATGAAGAAAATCTAATAGCCAGAGGTGTCAATTATTTTATTAAAACTGTAAAATGCGAGTTACAGTTAGTGTATGCTGTTAAAAGAGTGCAAAGCCTGCAAGGTGCTTTTGTTTCCCTTCTTTTTTTTTTTTTTTTTTTTTTTTTTTCCCTAGACCTAGAAGTTGTTCAGCTGTCCAAATTGTTCTATTAACAACCATCTGACAGCAGCAACAGGAAGAGCTGCTAGTACAGTTGCATAGGTATAATAATGTGGATCACATAATTTACATAATTAAGTCTTTCTGATGTGTTAGTAAAAGGTATACTGGTGACTCTAAAGTTCATCTCCTGGAAGATATGGACTCTAGTGCTTGGTCTAACTACATATGTGCACAAATAATTGATAAGAAATATTAATTCACATGTTTAAGTAACAACAGACTGGGGACTCTCAAATTTGGAGCTACTACAACATCCTTAATTCAAACCAGCAATAAGTGTGTAACCTTCACTGTAGCTACAAAGTAAACCTGAAAGGAAACTGTTAGCTTTATATTGTCAAAACAAATAATTAATAGGAGATTTCTGATTAATAATGTTATTATTTATAGGAAAACCTAGAAATAGATGGATTGTAGAAAATGAGTTCTAAAGATAGAACCGAGCATTGGGCTTTTAACTTCGAGCAGTGCTATAAGGTAAATTAATTATTTGCAGTGATGAATGTACTAATATGGCCCAAAATAGGCCTGATTCTACTTAAGATAAGGATTGGATCTGATTGATAACTGGGTTCAGCTCAATGAAGTTAGTAAGTTTCTTAACAAATGAGTTAATACGAAGTGAATGTGGGATCCCAGGGCACGAAAAGAATTCAGCTTCAGGAGAAACAAGAAAACTAGGTTTGGAATGTTTTTCCGCTTTCCCAGTCAGTTTTCTTTGGAGTTAAATCTATATTGGAAAGAAAGAACTTTTATGAAGCACGTGTGAAAATTAACTCAGTTCCTCTGACTTCAAATGACCATCTGTTTCTTCAGTAAGTATAGAAAAAATAGTGCAAGAATCCCTCTGTTGAGCAGTGGTGTAGGGAGACTAGCAGCTATTTTTGCATGCAAATTCTTCACACTTTTTGTAATTAAAAGAAAGAAAACAAATAATAATTTAAATGAAATGCCAGCAACTTAAACAATTCCATTCCTCTATCTAGTTACCTATTTTCAGCTTTCTCTTTTACATAGATAGGCTTCCTCTGTTGTTTCCATCAATAACATTTAGTTTCCTCAAAGAGATGAGAGCTGTATTTTTCTGTTTGCTTCTTAGTTTTTCTTTATTACCAAAATATTTAGCTTTTAATAACTTACTTTCCTTCACAATTAGATTGTTTCTTGGCTACCACTGGAATTTTCCTTTGAGGATTTCTTCTTATTTAATTTCCTTGTATAATTAAAGATGTCTTTGTTGTATTACAGAACTCCAGTCTATGCTGGTACCTGGCATGCAGGAATGGTAAGAGATGAGAAAGTTTTGGTCACATTTTTGTGATTTTGATTTTAAAATGCCAACACATTAATCTTATTTACAACTTATTATCACATCAGAAATATATCCATGTGTATTTATTTTATAAAATAATATTGTTATTTTTAATGCTTTCTGTCTTACAAACAAAAGGGAGTAAAAAGACATTTTTTTTAAGAAGAAATAAAGGCAGTAATTTGAAATTGTAATTCAGAGAACTCTTATTTTCCAAAAACATGACAGTAACAGCTTATACCTGAAAAATTAATTAAATGTGCTAGTTAAAAATATTTATTCTGCTTATTTGTGTAAGTTCAAGACAAATTAGTTCTGTATTGGCTAATTCAAATACATTTTCAGGCCACCTTCAACTAAATAAATGGTACGTATTATTTGATTTTTCTTAGAGGTCATCATCAGTATTCATCTAAAACTATGATTTTAAACCTAGAAGTATGATAAGGGTTGTCATGTTATTATATTTGTGATACTATTTTAAGATCCTTCATTTTAAATAGACAAGGCATTACTTAAATCCAGTATTGCTTAGCTGAATACTTCCAGTTGAACAAATGATGATATAGAGAAATACTTTTGAAAGGAAATAACTAGTTGAAATAACCAGTACGAAAATGAGACGGACTTCAGTTGCTGGGGATTTTGGTGTGTATCTGTTCTTGTATATTTATTTATTTAAATATGGCATCTCATACCAGAAATAGTATTCTGATGCATTAATATGGCACACAATTTTTAGAGAACTGTGCAAAGCGAGATGGTGAGAATTTTTTTTATACCTCAGTTAGGAAACAATAACATCCCAGTTACTATTTTATATCTACTCAATATAGAGCAGAGACTTGCATTTCACCAGAGTTCTTTCCTTTGTATCAAAGTACACTATTGCAACAGTACCAAAATACTTCAACCAATACAAAACAAAAACTATGAAGAAAAAAGTTTTAATGCCTAAGATGAGTGAATTCAGTGCTTGTCATAATGACAAAATAAAACAAACAAGGAAAGTAAACTCACCAGAAAGCCAAGAGTATTTATTTTTCTAGAAAGAATCTACACTACAGCAGATGCAATTGGAAGAATTTTAGAGATATTACTGAGAATTGCTGCCATGAAATTGAAGTGCTGGGGTTAAATCCCCAGCCCTGAACGAGGGTTGGCATATGGATGATGTCTACAACCAGGCAAGAAAAACCCTCCTTATTGGTTTTCACCCAGGGTCTGGCCAGCCTTGGGTGGGAACTGATGAGGAGATCCCCACCAGGTGCCCCCACCTTCCACATTAACTTGGAGGTGGGGCAAGAAGCCACCTCTATAAGAGCTGACTCTGCTTGCAGTGGAGTTGGGAGTTTTACTTGTATTGTTTATGTGTTCTGTGTGGATTCTGGCTATGGGAAGGGCTCTCTGGCTTTTCATAGCAAGAGGAGTTCCCAGGACAGCAGGGCCAGCACATGAAGCTGTCTCTCAGTCCCTATTTTGTCACTGGGCTCATGGCCTGGCTGCTCCCATCTCCCATGGCTTGGCTCCTTGCCTGGCTCACTCCCTTCTCCATGTCCCCTGTGGTGAGTGAGCGCATTGACTTGGTCCTCCTCTGGTTGTCTGGCACTTTGGATCTCTGGGGTGTGATGTGGGAGTAGCTGCTGTTCTACCTGTGAATGATAATGTTGTTCAATATTAGGAAGTGGTCAGCAGAGGA
Source organism: Merops nubicus (assembly GCF_000691845.1). NCBI lineage: Eukaryota > Metazoa > Chordata > Aves > Coraciiformes > Meropidae > Merops > Merops nubicus. Next base: position 253,764 of record NW_008622743.1, on the reverse strand, counting down.
GAAATCTAAATATTAATTACCACGATTGTTAATCTTGTTTCACATGTTCACAGATTTCACAGTCATGCAAGACATGTCCAGACCAAAATGAATGTGTTTGTACTCCCATGGTCAAATGATTTCTGAGAGTATGAAACAAAGTAAGGTCAGGTATTTTCTTATTGGACTAGCAGAATATATTTAGGTAATCTATAAATCTTGCAAGTTTGCCTTTGATATCTGATGAATCCAGATATGTACCATCGTCACTAATGTTGAAAACTATATTTTTTTTTTCCTTTTTCCCAGATGTGCAACATTAATTGTGATTGAGATAAAATGAAATGAAATGAAATAACTGCCAGGAAAGACCTAGTTCTAGAAAGTCCCACTGAGGTGAGTTATGTGTGCTGAGTAATAGTTTAAACATGACTGTTCAGAGGACAAAAAAAAAAGGCAAAAATGAAATTCTAGTTTCCTCTATAAATATTGCCAAGTGCCCTGTAGAGTTTCTTGTTGTGTTTGGTTTTCTTCATAGTATGAAAGACCAAAGTTTTTCTTCTTTCAAGCATTATGTGTTGTATCATTTATGGCCCCTATTCTAAAATTCCACAAAAGTATGTGCAAAACATAAATATGAAGGAAATGAGCAAAAGCAAAGGATGATTTATTTATAACTTGGGCCATTTAGACACTTGTACTTCTCATGTGTGCTGACTGTTCTGGTGGCAGCATATTTGGTTTTGAGAGCAGAGTCTTATTTTTTCCTCCTGTCTTTTATCTGTAGTTTTTTCTATGTAGCTTGAGATATCTCTGACTAGTTATATTAATCATTGCTTGTAGGAGTGAACCTTGTGTGGTAAGAGAAGCTTTGTAATACATGCCTGCTCAAGGAGGCATAGAACATGTTGGAGGATGGTCCTGCACAGGCCGATGCCTACCCTTTAGAGATAAGGAGGTTAGCTCTGTGCCTCCTGGTCTCCTTGAACAGGCTGATGCCTACCCCTTGCAGATAACGGGTCCAACCCAAACACCTCACCAGAAAGGTCATCCATTGGGAATTAGATACAGAGTATCCACAACCTCCAACTCAACTGAAGGGAAGGGTTAACGCTGCCCTTCCCACTCTCACGGATGGAAGGCAAGGTGGTCACCTTTCTCTTGTGCCTTGTATATTAGTTATCACCCTCTACTCTCTGCATGTAAACCAGGCAACACCTTATGCCACCAGGGGATAAAGAGACAGTGTACATGGACTTTGTTGGCACATCCAGTACCCCTAAGAAGCCAAACCTGCAACACGTTGCTGGAGTCAGAAAGTGGTGATCCTAAACTTTTCCTTTTTTCTTGCTCTGTCCTGGTTCTTTACTACTTATGGTTCCTACCTCCCCCCACCTTCATTAGCTGGACTAAAGCTGGAACTGTCTCTCAGTTTTGTTTACTGCATTAGTGGTTAAGCTGGATTATGTTTATGCTCTTTTGTTATTGTGATGATTTGTGATCATATCGATAATTATTATAGTTTTATCAGTTGTGAAGTCCAGTTATACAACATTGTTTTTTGTTTACCCATGGATTGGTGCTGTGTACACCTAATTCCAACAAAGAGAACTGATGAACTTGAGTCATCTTTCCCTCCCCCCACTGGAGTGGGGTGTGATGTTGCTATCCCAGAGAAAGTGTTGGGTTTTAAGATTGAGAGAAGACTTAACAATGTTAAAATATCTAAGAGAAATCAATTATGTATTTTTTAGATGTTGCATAGAAAGAACAATTAGGAAACAGAGGAAATAATGTCACAAAACCTAAAGTATTTTTGCTTTTTTCTACTTTAGATATGGGGGGGGGGAAATGGGGGAAATTCCCCTATCCAACATTGCATCAACATCTTAATGTGTGGAAAATTTTAAAGTCTTTACAGTTTATCTTGCTAAATACAAAGTAGGCTCATGTGCTTGAACTGTAGCAGAGATTAGCACTAGGAGTGATGAGTCCTAACACTTCTGGCTCAGGAAATGTAACATTTGCAAGCTGTTGCTCCCTGGAGGAAAAATGCTCTTCCCTTGCTGTGTGCCATTGGCCTCTCCTGGAAAAGGGATACTAGGTGAGATGCATTGTGGTCTGAGCCAGTAGCATCATCCATAGTTATACATAATATAAGTAACATTTGAATCCTTAATAGCATTCTCTTAGGACAATTTGTGTATAATGATGCAGTGTTTAAGCCAATGCAATACACATGCAGTGAACTTGGTATGAAGAGGATGTAAAAAGTTAGCATCTGATCTTTCTGTTTTAATCAACGAGCCTGGTAATCCAATTTCAGTCTGTGTGTTGAAGGTGTGCTTCTGGAACATTTGCAAGAAGGATCCTCAGGCTTTTGATGGAGAGAAACAGTGGGAGAAAATACCACCTAATCAAAAACCGTTTCTTTATCTGTTAGAAGTGAAGTTACAACACAGTTGTCTTTGTAAAATCCAGGGTGAGGGTCTCAGTGGTGCAACAATCTTTTAAAACTGCACCTTGTTAAAAATGATTTACTTGTCCGTTACATCTGTCCCAAAATCTGTGCCACCACACTACTTTTTATCTGTTTCACACTGGCTGGAAATCTATGAGTTTTTAAGGGAAGTTTGTGTCCCATATATGAAAGCCATCAGGTTCTCATTTATATTTCTCTCAAAACATTGCCCAGTTCTCTTGATTAGATTTTATAGAAGTGTTTCTTCTTCACACTTTTATAAAAAGCCTTTATGAACCCCCCTCTTGAGCAGGGTTGAACCAGAAGACCTCCAGAGGTCCCTTCCAACCTCAGCCATTTTGTGAGTCTGAAAAAGAACAACAAAGAACATGTGGCATACAAGGATTTTTATGTTGTGCCAATGAATATGCATTCACACATATGACCTCAGTCTGCACTAAATGAGTAGCCTCTGCAAATTCCAAAGGCGAGTTCAAATTTGTTGATCTGTAATAGTATTGTTTGTTTCAACCTAAAGCGTTATAGCTACGGTGCAGCTTCCTAGACAAAAGGTTTTTCTGCAACCTAGGATGAGTTGCATCACTTCTTTATTTTTTATTAATAATCTAAATATTAAACCTGGTAGGGCTGATAAAAGAATGTTAATTAAAGTTTGCACCTTTTGCTACATAGCTCACGTTTCCTGTACAACGTGATGACAGGGACATGAGATCTGAAACAATGGACAAAGATTACTAGTAGTCATTTCTGAAGGAAGTAAGACTTTTTTCCGAGGATTAATGGTCAAAAACACTGTTTCTTAACAAAGAAAATGTATTAACGATGATAGAAAATGATACAGGAAGCAGAAATAAAACACCAACCTTTTCTGATTAAAACCCTTAGTATGATAGTCTCTACATACAATTCTGAATGAGACTTTACACAATATTGAATACAGATTAAAAGCTTAGTAAGAGGAGGAAGAATTCTAATAATTTTTAATTCTACTTCTCAACTTGAACCTGTCATAACTTCTTTTATTTTTTTTTTATTTTTCTAAGCTTATATCGCTTCCCATCCTTTAGACATATACTTTAAATTGTCTCATTGATTCCAGAAAGTGAGCAAAATATTTTCACACCTCTCACATTAGATCCTTTCCTTTTTCTCTGTGTTCATTGTAGACAGCTTTACCCTCAATCATGTCTGTCTTCTCCTACATTCATGCATGCCTACTTCTCCTCCTCATTTCTTCTATATTTCTGAACTATCTTCTTACAACATGTATGATCGTTCCATTTCTCAACAGCTACCGCAACATTTTCCTTTCCTTTTCAGTCTGACTTCCAGTTGCTCAAAGCATTTTCCTTGTTCATACTCATAGCTCAAACAAGGTGGAGGAAAATGCCATGTATATAAAAACACTGTTAATGCACCTTTAACAAAGGCAACAGTGACACTACCACGTGCCCATTTCTCAGATGTGTTGAACAGAGTAAGGTGCAAGGGCTGCTTTTCTAGCTATCAAGTTTGCAATACAGCCTGGGGCTCTCATGGCTCTTGAGGTAACTTCAGAGAGTCATATGATTCAAGTGAAGCACTTGACTAATTTACCTCTCAATTTCCAGCATAAACTGCCCAGCTGAATTTCAGCTACTCCTGAGAACTTGCATCTGACTAATACTCTCAAGAAAGAAATCTAGTCTGCATTGAAAAGCTCAGGAACTCTAATGTCTGCTACCTTTTCTTGGTAACTTGTTCAAGTAGATTTTATAGAATGTATTTTATTCTGTTTATCAAAAGGAAAACTGAAACATGACTGTCCTAGTGAAATAGCTGACTCACACAAAAAAGTAATAGTAGAGTGTTTTTCTCTTCAGAAGGTGCACTCTATTTCCTGTTCTGTAATTTCCAGTTCAAACTGTTATCTATTTGTGCTGCTCTGCACTACTGTACATCCACCGAATTCGGAGGTGCATGAATACACATCAGTGCCACACAGCTCTGGCATGAGGAAATCTGCTTAAGCTAGTCATCTTCTCCACAGACCTAACTGATCTGGGCATGTACCTAGTAATGCATCATACTATTTGCCCACCCTATTTTATTCTGCTATGTAATCCATTCTTAACTGTTGAAAATACTTAAATTTCTGCTTGCAAAGGCACTTACTTGTCAGCAAATAATTTTTAAAATTGTTGTTGTTAAAAGAAAAACTAAAGAGTGAGAAGACTGAAAGTCTGACCTTTCAGTCTCTGGCTTTATGAAGTGTTTCCACATCTCAGATGAGTTTTGTGATTATACTCCACACAGTCCCTCATTGTCACTGTTATTTTAGGTGTGTAGAAAGCCCAATAGAATATAGCTCTTCCAGATTGATTACAGGGAAGATGTAGAGAGAGGTAAAATCATTTTCCTTCTCCAGCACAATCATGTAATGTCAGCTGTAATACACTCAAATCTTGCAAGGTTTAATCCAGCTGCACCAGTTAGCATGGGTACCACTTGTTCTCCCATGCCTGGTTATGGTGCTGGCATCCGCTGCAATCCTTCAGCCCTTTCTGACATGAAATGGAAAAGTGCTGCCTGCTGGGATTTGTTCCACCTGAACACACCTCTGTTATTTCTCATTTAGAATCTTTTCCCTGCCACATTGTAGGCTTTGTTGATCCTGCGTTATGCTAATTGACATTTTCTCATCATTTGCAGTAACTAACCTTAAAACTATTGGAGCAATGTCTTAACGTTCAGGTGTATTTGAAATGCTAATCCAGCATTAAAGGCTGGTTTTGTTTTTAAAATATTAATACTCCAAGTAGAAAATCTGATGAATGCAAAGAAGAAAGACTCTGGGCTAATATGACCAGTCTGAGATCATGCAGAATCAGTACTAGTTTCTATTCTGTACTCACTGGCAAGTAGTGGGTTTTTTTTTTCTGAAAGAAAAAGAAGAAATGAAAACTGAACCAAAAACCAAAACAGAACACCACAAAATAAACAAACAAACAAACCACCAACAACAAAACAAACAAACAAACAAAAAACCATCAGCCAAGAACTGGTTTGTGTTTCAGTCAACCACTTTGCAAGTCTTGAAGTCTTTGCCCGAAGGATGAGTAGCAGTTTAGAACATTAAATTGCCTGCCATGGCAGTAATTCAGTTTTGGGTATTTCTTTTTACTTACAGAAGTACTTATGTAATTTTGTCCTACAATTGTACATCTAACTTTTGGCTGGCTGTCCCCTTGAATCTTTTCCAAACCTCTCACTGAGGAGTTGCACAAAACTTACTTGACTAAGGGAAAAATATATCTATAGGTAGTCTGACCATGGAGATACAGATTGAAAGGAACTGGTTTAAAATGTCTCTTTTCTGAGCACAGATAACCTCCTTAGGCACTATAATGCTATTATCCTCTCCATGGGTTCCACACCCAAAATCTTCTGTTGTGAAATATGCTTCAAGCCAGAAGGAGACAATTCCTCTTTTTGCTGAATAGCTTTCCTGTTACTCCATTCCTCTCCCCAGAAACTGTTATCAGATAACTGT